>NW_010178130.1:1492-49442 GCF_000695765.1 Mesitornis unicolor | reverse complement strand
GGAATGTAATGCTGTGGGGATGCTGTTAAATTGCCTCTTTGTTTACAAGTCACTTTGGTTAATGGCATGAAGAGACTCCATTTGCTTTCGCAAAAAAACGGAAAGATAAAAAGACAACAAAAACCTATTTGTCTAACAACATCTCCCTGAACAGTAGTAAAGATTGTACTAAATTATTAAATAATAGATGAAAAACAAATATTTTAAAGTGTACATCACAATGGGTGGAAAAAAAAGTCTTACTACGCAGCATCTTTTATTGCTTTATTTGAGGCTCATGTGAACTGTGCCTTTAAACCCTAAGTAAGCAATCTCAAATTCCACATTGTCACAGGTATACCCAAAGGTCTTAGGTTTCATGACAGCATTTTTATTCATTCACCTCAAACTAACCTCTAAAATTTGTGTGTGAGCTCATTTATCAAAACTGCCATCAGAAGTTGTGCAGCAGATTGACAGTGAGAGGAGTGACTTTGTAAGACAAAAGATAACTGTCTGCAGACAGTATTATTTATTTGTTAATCATTAATGGCCCAGTTAGCATTTTGTAAAGCACACTGGAAGGAATTTCCTCTGCCTTAAGGTCTAAAAAAGAAAAAAAAATCATATCCTAGACTCACTGGATTATTCAGAGGACGGTTGAATTTTGGAGCATGACTTGGTCTGTTTTTTCCTTTCTTTCCCTTTTTTGACATAGGTGCATGACCTCATGTTTACCTATATTAGCATTCACAGACAGAACAGGAAGAACATCCCTTCTTACTGCATAATACTTACCACTGTTTTTCAGGAAGAGCTACTTAAGTACATTTCTTGGGCTGTTTCCAGCCTCCCTTACATATGAATCCGAATTTTCAAATACAGGCACACACCACACAAATGGGAGTCCATCTCCTACATTTGCTTTCATTGAGAACATATGCTAATGAGAACATGCAATAATTAAAACATTGTATATAAATTGGTATGCCACCAAAAAAAAATCCAGTTCTACTCCTTCTTTCCTAGTTTAAACTGAGCTGATGAGTGTGACCTATTTCTGCATGCTCAAATAAATCGTAGCCATCACTGATTTTTAGTTTTTCCTCTCTTTCAAGGCTAAGGAAAGGCTGTGATTCCCCATAGCTTTCAGACCTTACCTTGCCAACTTCTCTCAAATGACATACTAGAGACACAAGTGTCATGTTGTCCTCACGAAGTCAGCAGACGTTGACTGTGTGGGATCCCAGGCAATGGATGTTTGCTGCATTGTTGCAGTGCAGTGTTGAAGGGAATACAAAAGGACCAAGTCTCTCAGTGCATCTGCTATCATGTGCGGTCAGCTTTAAATGTGGCCCTCACCTTACTCTCCAGCTCCGTCACATACACCATGACATTGCAGACTGTCCTGTGAAGATGGTTACACATTATGATATTTATAAAGGACAGAATTTATTTCGCCTCTCTCTGCAGCCCTCCGACCACCAATAGGCAGCAGAGTTCTCTGCAAGGGAAACAGGGAGAGTAAGTCATTAAACCAGGAAGGGCTACCATTCGTTAAGCTGACCTAAAACTAAGCCTTGATGAATCGTCTCAAGGACATTACACAGCCCTTAACAAAAGCTATTTATAACTGTTCAGAAGCACATATGATTTCCTTTGCTTATACTACATCCATAATTGTTTAGTTAGTGGAGAAAAGTCTAGAATAAACTCAAACCTCTGTAATACATCTTTAAATAATAATTTTATTTGACTTGTGGTGATGATTTTTATGAGAATTTGGCTACATGAGGTTTAACAAACCACTTTCCAGAACAGCTCACAGATATTCAGTCTCTTCCTATTTCTCCAAGCAGCATAGTCAGCATTGCTTTCTGGACCTGTTGCAATACCTTTTCCAGTTGTTAAAGCTGCTTTTTTATGAGAGCACCATAAAAGACTACAAAACAGCTATAAAATAAGCCTCTGCCAAGGAAGCCTCCTCTTCACAGTAAAAAACAGCCATTACATTTTTGAATATGTCTGATGCTATTTCAGGTGTTACCTGAAAAGAAGTACAACTATGAATTGGAAAAGTCAAATCCTGACCTAGTTTGTTTCTAAGAATATTGCTACTGACTTCAATGGGATCGGTATTTTTTTAGTAGTTTTTAAGGTAGGAAAGTCTTTTGATTGCAGGAATAACATGTTTATCCTAATGTCTTGCTTACCTGAAGAGTGAGGATATATTTAGCTGTTCCTTGTTGCTCCATCAGTTCACCATCAGAAAGCAGAATGTATTAGTTAAGCCTGGTTACACCATTACATTTGATAACTTTATCTTTTGTACTGAAAGATACTAAAAGTACTGAGGTGGAAGCACACCCTTCTACCTGCTTAAGATTTCTTCCATATCCTGCAGTAATTACCCAATCTCTTATAAGCTAGCTTGACACTTTTGTGAGTATGCTACATCAACAGTGTATCAGTGCATAATATTGAAATCTATGGCAAACCTTTCTTTGGCATGTTTTGGTTGTATGGTTATTTCTGTTACTTTAATTAAACAGTAATTAAGATCAAGGATTTTTTTTTCACGTGCTGTTTTAATATTCAATTCTGATGGGATTCTTCTTTGGGAAACAAGCCATCTTGTATCAGTATGACTTTATCGTGTCGACAATTCTGAATCATCAGGGCTCTTGTGAATATGATCATAGATGTATGTAACTCTTTTTCCTCATTTATATGTTGTATCGGATTAGTCAGTTTTGGTCAGCAAAGCAAAGATCGGGTCTTTAATATTCTTTAGACTCTACCGTGACATGGAGTGGGACAGGCATCAGAAAAGGTCTCTCTTGGTTTCTTTCTCCTAAGACCACTTTCTTGCCTCGTAACAAATTAGGAATGGGGACATGGTAGAACTGGAAAGAATTTGGAGAATGCTGATTTTTTTTTCTTCTTGACATTCTCAGTCTGTACTAGTGGTCTACTGTCCCTTGCTCTCACTTGCTGGTTTTATCTATGCTGACATCCAGGTCAAACTGCCAGCTCAACTCCTGTTGTCTTTCCTCAATTTTTTGTCTCTCCCTCAAAGGTCTCTGCTGCTCTTCTCTGCACAATTTCCCTTCCATTCCTCTTCTAGCAGAATTCTTCTTCTGATGTTTGTAATGGTATTATGTTTTTTCCTTTGTATTTATTGAACTAGAAGATTCGGCTCTCCTGGCTTGCCATATAGCATTAGGTATCCAGTTGCCAGTTGCCAAGGCTCCTTCTGTGGTCAGTGGAGAGAGATAATTACCTCCAGAGGCTGATTTGTCCTGTCCAAAGATAAAAACAGCATTAATTTGCCTAAATGTAGGTGCTTGTACCAGTGAAGATGCCCTCAGATATCCAAGGATACATCTGCAGTAGTATGTAAGTTTGTGTCAGGAGTACACTTTTTTAGCAAATCTTCTGGTTGTCTCCATGCGCTGTGATTTGATTCACATTTCAGAGTACATGAACTGGATTCATTTCAGATGAAACTAAAAAGAAAGTTGATCTTTAGTTAGATGCTTTATTGTCTTCAGCCACTGAACCCCTGAACTCAGTCCATGACACCAGATTGGAGTTAAAACCAGTCTGAATTCCTTCTAATCTAAACCATGTCCATAATTAGCAATATCAGTAGTCTGCCGAGTGAAACACTTCGAATGACCCAGCATCGACAGCTACTAGGTCTTTTCAGGTCCAATGCCTGTGAATAGCTTTTCGTGTTGTGTTCTTGCTGTGTATCATCTGGTTTAAATTCAAGTGAAAGAAGCTTACAAGGTAGGAGAATGCTCAGTGTGTGAATGAGAGTAACTGAGAGATTCACTTGAAAAGTGACCCCCTGATCTGAGCCAAAGCAGTACTGTAGAGGCATACTAATAGCCCTAGACATCTCCATGAACATAGCAGATATGACAGAGAACCTGTCAAAACCAGCACTCTTCTGGAGTGGCAGTGGATGCCATAGCACACCTAGTGGGTCACCAAGAGCACATAGTTAGGTCTCCAGACCCACTGGAAGACAGGTAAGATAAATTATTCTGTATAGGTGCCTCTCCCTTGAGTAGAGAGGAATCTTACACAATTAGCTGTGTAATTTCTAGACGGCTGAAGTCACATGAGATGAAGCCCATTCTTTGTCAGAAGTTAACTGCCTGGAGTCAAAGTGAGTTACTTAAACAGCAGAAATTACTGTAGAAGACCTTAGGCATTTATATAGTCCTCAGAAAAATCTCACATAAGCATCTTTTGCTCCTGTGAATGCCTAGAGGCATCACCACTTTTTTTGGGCTGAGTACATAAGTGTTTATGTACTGCCCAAGGCCATTTGGGATTCACAGAATTGGTACCCCTAGACCTGTCTCTCTTGAGGACCACAAACCCCAGGCACATGTAATGGTTTGACAGCATGAAATGCAACACAAACTAGTAGTCATAGCTGCTGCCATTCAAACCATAGCTGGAAGACGACTCCCTTTTGTATCTGTCCCTACGTGTATGAAAGAAGTTTGGGCAGCACTCCACAAAGGATGAATTTCAAATTGTCATTTTAATACTCTGTTTTCCTGTCACTATCTCCGTACAAATAAATTATGTCAAAATCATTATTGTGTTATCTGAAAAGCTCTGCAGATCTACAAATCTTCGGCACACAGAAAGGAGGAAAGAGTAAGCATTTTAAAAGTCAGGTGACCTAGATTGCACTTCGTTTTTCTCTGTCTCATATACTCCCCTTTGCTCAAGCTGTTATATTAAGGACCATCTTGAATGTAATGTATTCACAATAAAAACCCAAACAAACCCATATGTGCTGTCCCTAAGTACACTGAAACAGCACACTGGTAAATATCCATTTTGAAATGCCTTTCACGATAATGTGCAAATTACATACCTTGCAAGAGTCACAATTTAGAATAGGTTTGCAGTGTTTTCAAAAGACATTGTCTATTACTGTCAATAACTACTTTCTATATTCCCTTCAAAAATGTTTCAAGAGATTGTCTGAGGGCTTTGTTAGTACAAGAAACTTTATCTGTCAAAGTGCTTTAAACTGACAGATTGCTAACACAAATCCATTATATTCAAATCTTAAGTAAAATAATATACTAACAAATAAATTTAATAGAAATATAATACATTGTTAAATAAGAAAGGCCACATTCCTAATGTTTTTTACTTCTTGAAGATATGGATGAGTGTCCAGTGAGATTTCCAGAGAGGCTCTGGTCCTGGTACCTGGCTCCAGTGCTGATAACAGGGAACTGGAGCATAAGCTGTCTCTGCAGTCTTAGAAGTAGAGCTACAAAGAAAAGCTGAAGAACAAAAGGCTGAGTCAGGGTTTCTGGAAAGTATTCTGAGCTTGCTTTCACTGTTTAAACTACCTGATTTTTTGGTCATATATTTAAAATCGTCTATAATTAGTACTGGAGAACTCTAATTATGATAAACTATTTCTGCTGGATGCAAATGCTTAGTAAAGAGGGAGGATTTATGTTAGCTCAGCAATAATTATTTTATTGACTTTCAGCTACGATATTAAGCTCTGCTGCCTTACTGTGTGCCTTTTTAAAAAAAAATATTTTTCAAATTTGCGATACACTTCAGGCGTATAAGCAGTTTCTATTTTGCATAGCAGTTAACAAATTAGGATGAATTTTAAAATGTTATGCTATTCCCATGCTTCACCTACTTGAAGCGAAACCAAAGTGATCCTTCATTGACTGGTTTCAGTGTTTCCAAAATTAGGAATTTGCTCTTGATTTTAAGACAGATTCTAAGAGGTGCATGGTTGATTTGCCAGTGTGTATCTCTTAGGTCAGTCATCCTAGCTAGTAATCAAAATCATTGAAATTGTGTAAGGATGGACTTTCTAAACCTGCCCTTTAATGACGAGGTATGGTTATTGCTGAGTAATGAAGCAGTGGCCAGTGGGAAATGCTGGTGGAGCCACAGCTGTATTGCTCACAGGATGCTTTTGTGGCATCACTTCACTCTCATTCACTCTGTGACAACTGCTCTGACTGCCTGTTTCTGCATTTATTCCACAACTGCCACTGCTATTCATCTGCAATTCATTCATAACTAATCTGTGAATCCAGCCCCTTTCCTGTCTGTCTATAAGGCTTCCCAAATGGACACACATGGTTAGACTGAGTGGTAAGGTGGGTAGGTTATACACTGTACATTTTACAAGGTTTTTAGTGCTTAAGAATCATTAACATGCACAGCTCATGCATTAGATGTGTTAATGTTACTTTTGCCATTGGTGTTAATTTGGCTGTTTTACTGTTCCTCTTGTCTTCTTTCCCATAATTAAAGCTTCCCTATCAGGGCTTAATTTAAATTATATTAAAAATTGTTCAGGAGGTAAATATTGTTTACAGTAATCCCCAAAACTTTCAAGTTGACACAAGAAGTTGGAAAATTACCCTGCCAAATGAACCTCCTGTGTAGGACAGAAGTAGGCATGTACACAAAAACGACTATGCTGTAATCCAGGACTACTTATTCTCCTCTTTTACTTAGAGCAGCACAAGAGTGGTCATGCCTCTCCTCATTACAGGAGTGTTTCTGTGCAGTGTACCTGATTGCTAAGATGATCAAAGCAATCAGCACTGTGTAGCACGAAAGAGGACATAGATGGTACTGTAAAAGTGTTAGATGACAGGTGAGGATGATTCTGCCTTCTTTCAAGTAGGGTCTGTCTTCAGAGCAGGAAAAGATTTTTTACCCACTGGAGCAAATGTCTAGAAGCATTTGAAGTCCCATTGCAAGATATAGCATGCATGTTAGTATAGGTAACAGGAGAGGCAGGGCAAAGGAGCAGACATAGAGATGGGTAAAGAGGAGAGGGATGGTTTTCAAAAGGTACTTAGCTCCTTGAGTTATTTGTTATCAGTAAAAGTTCTTGCAGATGAGTTCTGCATTTACTAAGCTGAATGGGTTTGAAAGACAGTAACTAGAAGAGGAGATTAAGTGCTGTAAGAGCTGACCTAGATGAGATACCATCTTCATCCTCTGCAATTTCGCTGCAGACTGAAGGATCATTCTTCTGTTAGAAAAGCTGTTGACTTTTTAATTTATTTCTGGTTTTGTTTAGAATGGCCACAGTGCACAAAACTGGAAGACATCAGTTCTTTTGGGTTTATGGAAGCCACATTTATGCTGAAGGGAAATGTAAACATTTGCTTGTTGTTGGTCTTGGTTTCAACAAAAGCCTGAGAGACTGTAATCCAACTAATTCACAGGTTTGAACAGTAATATTGAATTGGGCTTATTTTCAGCTTGACACTTGTTTTTACAGGTGCCTGAAAACTCGTTTTTTGGGTATATTCTAGAAACATCAGAGGGGTGGTGAATTGCTCTGGTCTGATGTGTGGTATTGCGAGGAGAACACCGACCAACTAACTTGCAAGAGAGTTGGCTTCTAGTATTGGCACTGCCATTGGCTTGTTTGGTGGCTGTGGACAGTCATTGGTGACTGTGACTCCGTGTTCCTACCTTTAAAACAGAGGTGATGATTTGTATTTTCTTTGTAAAATGCTTTGAGATCCACTTTATACCACAGCAAACATTACTAATAGTCTTATGTACATATCAGTCTTTTAAAGCCATAGGAAACTGTGAATCCAACCTAGTCCCTGCAACCAGTGGAGGTCCCTAAAACCATTCAGAACTACTAGCTGAGGGAGAGTGGCTGTTGTGCAGACATGCCCACGTTCCAGAGACGTGACTGCAGCTCCCACAGGTGTGTCCAAGCTCTCTCTTGAGCTCTGGCATTGCTGATGGGGCACCCACAGTCGCATGGGGCTCAGTGCTGCTGGCTGCACCCAAATAGCTCAGCAGATGCAGGGGTGATGAGCTCAGTACTGCTGCAGCGGCACCATTGCCAGTATCTCCTCTAGTTAATTTAAAGCTAGCTCAAGTATGCCTGCACAAGCTGCAGTTAGGCTGTGACTGTGGAATAAAAATACACCCTACAGGAGACCACAGGCAGCCAGAGCTTCAGAGAACGTGTCTTAGTTACATTTGCAATCAAGTGCAGGCTGCTGGCATAATTTCAAATTTACCTTACCTTTGACTTGTCATTCTTCATATTCTGCAAATAAATCCCTGCTCTGTTTGTTTATCCTCTTCACCTGTCGTGAATGGTGTTCTAGACTAGGGCATGCTTAAAATAGGAATTTAAGTGCTTCAGTTTTACATTTTAGTTGCTGCTTTATCCATACATAACTCTCATCTACCTTTTTTCTCATCCAAAATGTGGAGGAAGCTTTAACATCGTGACAATAATGCTGACAAGTAGGCAGTACCACTCTGCTTTGAGGGAGAGAGAGAAATTGAGGCAGAGGAATCGTTATCTGCCATGGACTAAACAGGGAACCAAGGAAGGGACTGGCTCTACACATTTATTTTTCCCTAGAGTAACCAGTGGTGTTTGGACCACATGGACAGTATCAGCTAATTGGTAACTCACCAGCTGCCAATTGCATATAAATCCATTTTTTGCCAGGTCCACTGATTCTGTACACCTTATAGTAATGTTTATAAGAGAAGTCTTAAGTACACTTTAAAATGACACAGCAAATTAATAATAAACTAAATAATTCAGTACTATATAAATTGTAAGGAACAAGCATCCTCCTAGGATGTATGAGATAAATAAAACATGGGCTAGAAGTTAATCTGAATGATGATACTGTAGCAAAGGTATCTCAAAAAAGAAAGGAGCAATGATCGCATCCTTTTCTGTTTTATAGTCTTCCTTTCCTAACATACTCAAAAATATCTGGCTCCAAATTCAAATGCTTGTGAGAAAGGTATACATTGACTATATCTCATTTTAAGTCTCATTAGCTGTGCTAATACCAAATCATTTGGCAAAATATTCTTCCAGAAAACAGGTTTTACCCGTTCAATACTGTTTGATGGCTGATTCCTCAAAGATCTATTCTGAGTATAGAAAGGAGCCACATGATTCATTCAGCTTGTGCATATCTATTTTATCTCGATAGAAGGATTATATATGGAGAGATAAAGGTTTGTTAAACAAAGTATCATTAATCACTCTGTCCGGAAATGTAGACTTTGCGGGAGCATGCTGTAATTTGCATCACTTTTGCTCTGCCTTGCCAGTGCTGCTGGTGAGAAATAACAAACCTCTATTTATGAAAAGGACAGGTTTAAGATGAAAATAATTCTATCCAAAAACTGTGAGAATGGTGCAGAATCCTGTCGCCTGCACTCGTTCAACGGGAGAACACTGTATTTGTAATAAATTCCTTTTGCTCTGGATGAGTTCTGCATTTTCAATGAGGTTAACTTGGCAACATTCTGGTTGATTTTAATAAAAATAGCTGCTTTGAGGACAGGGAGCTGAGGTTGCCAAATTTACAGCTGCCTTGCACAATTACTCTTACACCTCCTTCAGGGCTACTTAGAACCAGTAAGCAAATTAAGTGTATCGATTGCAATTTTGTTGGACTAACCCTTTTTTCTTAAGGAATAAACTTGATTCCTTTCAGTATGTGTCTGCTCAGAGTGATCTCTTTTCTTTTCAGCCATAACACAAAGACAACATCATGGCTGGATCCACGACTTGCGAAAAAGGCTAAACCTCCAGAAGAGTGCAAAGAAAATGGTAGGTTATTAAGTTTTCCTTGCTGCTCAGAGGGGATTTGCCTTTGTGTGTGTGTCTCTCTCTCAGCTCTTACAAAAATCAGGCATTTGGGGGAATGATGAAAGGTGTTTAATTGCTGCTTTGGTTAGAAGCCATAAGTGATACCAGTTCTCAGTGTGCCATGTGTTTCTGCTTTTTATTCCCCTTTCTGATGCTATCCAAAGCTGAGGATCACAAGTGTGTTTTCTGCCTGTTGTGTGTGTGACTCCGGGACTGACCCTCTCCCTCGGCTCCTACTGAGAACTTTGCTCTGCAGCACAGAATCCCTTTTCAGATTCTGAGCTTTTAATCTACAGGCGATTCAATGCATAAGGGAAGCTAGCAGCACCGTGGGAATATGAATATTGTTTGATTGGTATTTAAAGGTACAGTGCTATGCTATTTAGTAGCCAATTTAAACAAAATAGTGTCTGATAAAGCAGGGTGTGGGAGGGAGAAAGGAGATCAGTGTCTGTCAGAGTTCAAGACTGGATTTGGGGGATACTGCATTGTTAATGGTTTGAAATTTAAAAGCGTAAATACTGTTGAGGATGCTTAAAGGAGCTGTAGCTGTTGTGCAGGAGAGATGACTATACTGACAGATTCGGAGTTATGAAATAATACAGATCTTATCAAACTGCCTTATATACATTAGGTATAATTTCTGATTTTTTCTCTGGTAAAGTTTCAGTAATCAAAATCATTTAATAAAGTCAAAGTGAAAATGTATTGTAATAGATCTTTTTCTGAGGAGGGTTTTTATCATTCTTTTTAGTTCAGTGTTAGTTCAGTTAGCCAGTTAAGAAGTAATGATTTCTAAAGACTGCTACTTATTTTATTATTGTGAGATACAGAGGATTAAATATATGCATGCTATATGCATTAATTCAAAGCATTTTAAAGTCTTTTACATGTATTGATAAGTTTTCATGTATTCCATCTGGTTTATTTTAATTTTTTCAAAATACATTAAAATACATTACATTTGGTTAATGTAAATGCTATTAACGGAAATAAAACTGGGCTGTTTTGGACTGATAAAGAGGTCAGTGAGGAGTTTCTGGTTGTATGAAATGCAGAGTCAGTGATCTGATAAAAAACGTTCCTGGGTTTTTTTGTAAATGGCTTCATTTTCAAAGATTGCTATATTCCAAAAATCCCTTCCTTAATTCAGCAGTAATTCTGACGTTCTCTTCTGACATCAGAAATTACATGTCTGAATGATTTTGTGATGCTTATTCTGGCACTGAAAACACTGGCTCCCGGTGTAAATTCTACAGTGAATATAAGAGAAGTGTTACTGGAACAAAACAAGGGCACAGGAGTTTTGCATTATAAATCTCTCACATTACTATATGAAGCTGTATCTTTGCCTGCTTCTTAAGGGATACTAGTGAAAAAAGCAGAAGAAAAATCTACCAGCACCTATGGAGTAACACATCACAGAGTTACTTAGAGTAAATGTGTGTTGCTTTTTTTTTCTTTTTTCTTTTTCTGTTAGCTGTTGTATACCGAGATCACAACACTGAAATATTAAAAAGAAATGCCAAAGTATCTGAAACAATTTAAAATGAAGATCAGTCCATTAAAGAAACAGCACTGTTTTGTAGTTATTTTACTACTAGATTATTGAATTACTATAGAATGCTGGGTCATGTTGTTCTTTTAAGAGTTGCTCAGCTCATTAATGCAAAGTACTTGAAGTGAAGCATAAAAGACTTTAGGGAGAGATCTTCTGTTCTTACAGCAATTGTTCTTGCAGCATCCTCTCTTTTCCTAAGATTCTTTGGTTGTTCAAAAATATGTTGGTTTTTTTTTTGTAATCCAAAACCTGCAGAAGAAAAGGTTCTTTAAAATCACTAGCTTGCCTTAAAATGACTGTACCTTGCTATTGAGGTCCAACACCAGAGACTTTGTTATAGCCCACTGGGATTTAGTATATTTGTTTAGATTTAAGGTAAGAACAAGGATTAAATTCACACACGTTTCAGCTATGGCTTTGTACTTGGTTTTTAATGCCAAACATCTTTTCTGTTACACTTCATGGTTTATTCTGGCACGTTTTACTCAGATACAAAATTTTAGAAAGACATCAGTGTTTAGATAGCAAATGATACTTACCTTGCTTCTTTGTCATTATCTGCATAACTTGTGTTTTTCATTGACATTCATTTTGTCACATCTGAAACTTGAATTGATTCTCTGAGATACATTTTGATGTCCTTATCACCTATCAGATTCTGCTATCAGGTTTTCATTCTGAACAACCCAACTCCTGTGTTCTGCTTTCAGTGCATATCCTGCCAAATCCTCCTTCTTCATTCTGCCACCACACACAGTTTCCACACCAGACAATGTCCAAGCAGCGTATAGTGTTTGAGTCCTGATATTGTGGGCTAGCAATATTGAGGGCCCCCTCTGCTCCAGGCATTTTCAGCTCTTCCATACTCCTTTGCCAAATACGATTTCTTCATTTTCTCTGCCTTCTGTATCTGCAAATCCCAGTGCTTGCTCATTTCTCTTTGCAAAATCTGAACCATCCTTCCAGCACATCCCTCCTCTTGGAAGAACGTTCACATGCCTTTGCCAAGAGATTGACAAGCTCTACCAAGTCAAGCTTTCTTTGCCTCCGTGCTGTGGACTCTTTCTGTTTCTCTTTAATGACACTCACTGCTCTAAAGCCCTTTGTAGGTCAGGAGGTTTTAAGGTCTGATATTTATTTCTCTCTCCATCATGGAACTTCTGTGTGAGTTTCAGCAAATTACTTTGACTTTTGCTCTGTCAGATCTACTTAGATGGCAAGTCTTTGAAGCAAGAATTGCCTCTTACTCTCTGTTTGTATGGTGCCTATCTGAGTTTCATAATAGCAGTAAGCAGAAATAGCTGGCAATTATTCAGTAGTAATTAGAATTTTTTTACACAGTAGTGATTTCCTCCTGAAAATCTTGACTTTATTAAAAATAATTCTGTTTTCTTTCCTGAAAATATGAATTAAATACTTGTATTTTCTGTATTGGAATACTTCTTTCAAATTATATTTTTTCCTTTAATATAATTGGTTAAACAATTTTTATTTTTAAAGTATTACACAAGTTATAGTTCTGCCCCCTTAGTTTCTGTGAGCTAGATTCCCTGGTTGCTGCATTTTCTCTAAAGTCATATTACATAGCAGACTCACAGGATTTGCATGACTACTGCTATATTAGGTGAGTGGTCTACTAACAGAGTCTGTTCTTTGGGTGAGAATATGGAAAAGAATGACAAGTCCCATAAGGCAGTAAAAAATATAGTTTAATATTGAAAGGCAGTTCAGCCTTACTGACGTGAAAAATCTCAGGTTTTAGAAAGTTCATTTTTGGTTAAGAAATCTAGTAATTAGATTTTCAAATTCTTTAATTCTGTTTAGGAAACTTTTTGTTCTGGAAAAAAGTGAACATTTAGTTCTTTATCCAATTTGGAGATTAAACAGTTGTTGAAATTTCCTGGGATCAGATATGTCAAATTTCACTTATTTCATTACTAATCCATCCCAATCAGTAGTCTCCATCACTCTTAATCCTCCCTTCGTTTTTTGTCAACCTCCTTTCTCCTATCTCTTAGTTTTCAATTACAAGTAGGCTTAAGACTATAAATAAAGCTTTGCTTTCACCTAGCATTCATCTGTCATCTGTCTTTCCATCTCCTCTACACCACCAACCCACCAACTCGACTGCAAAATATAGATGTTTATTTAAGCTGAGCTGAGTTGCCTTTAAACTTCATTGACTGTGAATATCAGCTCTATCTTGACAATTGGAGGGCACAGCTGTTCACATGCAAACACCTGTAGATGACTACACTGAGGTGTCTTCATCTTGAACTGAACCCCATCCTCCTGTCGTTTTGTTGGGTTGTCCTTTTCCCCATTACTGCAGTCACAGTAAATACCTTTTGGTGACCTCACTGCCACATGCAGCTTCAGCACTCTTCTTCATGCCAAGGACACACACATCTACCCTTGTCCTCTTCATCATTCTCTCCTGGTTGAGACCCTTGTTTCATGCTACATACGATGTCTCCCATTGAACATCTCCCATCCTGAGGTAGTTACTCTTCACAGAATCACAGAACGTTAGGGCTTGGAAGGGACCTCAAAAGATCATCTAGTCCAATCCCCCTGCCGGAGCAGGAACACCTAGATGAGGTTGCACAGGAAGGCGTCCAGGCGGGTTTTGAATGTCTCCAGAGAAGGAGACTCCACAACCTCTCTGGGCAGCCTGTTCCAGTGCTCTGTCACCCTCACTGAGAAGAAGTTTCTTCTCAAATTTAAGTGGAACCTCCTGTGTTCCAGCTTGTGCCCATTACCCCTTGTCCTGTCATTGTTTGTCACCGAGAAGAGCCTGACTCCATCCTCGTGACACTCACCCTTTAAATATTTATAAACATGAATGAGGTCTCCCCTCAGTCTCCTCTTCTGCAAACTAAAGAGACCCAGCTCCCTCCAAGCAAATTCCCTTTTGTTAATAGCAGTACTTTCCACCTCCATATATTCTTGCCCTGCCGCTTCATGGCATATATATAGGACTTTTCCCTTTTTCTTTTCACCGAGAGAGTGAGTTCCTTCTCAGGGTTTTGCATGGCACATGCAGTGTACACGTGCGGTCACAAATTCAGGAATTCAGATCTTTTTTCTTTTTTGATCGTCTTGATCAATCATCTCTAAACATTCCAGAATTTCTCAAAGAAAAGAAAGAAAAAAGAAATCTGTAGATTTATTGTGATAGCTTATTTGTTAAGCATATCTGTTTATATTACATCTTTATGCATGATTTATATTTATAACATGATTCTTGCCAGCAAAGAAAAAAACAAAATAGAAGACAAATGTTAAATTCAGAATCACAAAGGTGATCCGTGATTAGGCTGTCTGTAGTCACAGGGGCATAACTATCCCAGGAAACCAGTAGTCTTTCACATGAGTAAATAAGCCCACTTTTTCCTTACTTTTTTTTGAAACCTTAGGTAGTGCATTTTTAGCCGGACACATCTCTTGTGAAACATAGGAGCACATTTGTTCACTGCATTTTCAGTTTAGAAATCTTTTTAAATGGTGCTGAGATTTAAAAAAAATGTTTTCAAAGCATTTTCTGTTACATTTTATGCGTGCTTTAGTGTTGAAAAATGCTAATTTCTCAAAAACTCACCGTTTAACATACAGTCCCTCTTCATGTTGCTGGTCTAACCCTATACTAATCCTGAAAATGACTGAAGCGCAGCAATTAATTTGCAGTCTTGATTATTTTGCTTGTTTCTAGCAGATATTCTTCCTCCCTAAACCATTTAACTGGTAGAAATTAGACTCAGTCATCCAGTGACAGAGGAAAGTTTATATGGGCACCTCTAGTTATATTTCCACAAATGTAAACAGGAATTCAAAGCAAATATTTTCTCAAATTTCACCAGACTTTGTTCAAATTAATAAATTTTCATAATAGTTTTATGTCTTTTGGCATAAAAGAAAGAAAATCTAGGACTGTCTTTCTCATATTGCTTGCATTTAAAAAAAATTTAATTTATTAGTAGTTCAAACCACATAATGAACTCTTGAATACATTTTATCTTCATCTCCCAACAAATAAATCCTATACAAAGAGATCCTGTAGATATATGAGCTAATATTATTCTTATTATGAGGCATAAACTTCAAGCTACTGTACTGCTTTAAAAAACAAGACTTAAAAATAATTGTTCTTTTTTTGCATTTGCTTTCTGATACTTTTCTTTTTCCTTTGAGGAGATTATTTATAAGAAATAAAAATAAATAATGAAAAGAATGAATAAATAATTGGCATTATCACTAATGTTCATAATTGTGAGCATCTTAAAAATGTTTGTGTTTGAAACTATTTATTTATAATAAATGTTTCTTTTCACTTGTGAAGATTTTGCAACTGAACATATAAAAGGAGTAAGAAATGCACTCAAAACTGGAGTACTTGGTTTCTTGTTTTAATTCATGCTAAATACCTATATTTTTTTTTTACTTGAAAAAAATGATGTGACTCAGACTGCTTTATGACACAAGTCACGATGAAACTGTAGAATGTCTATCTGTATCCACCTCCCTCCTTTTAGTAAGTGCAAGCTGCTCTATAGTTAAGTATTTGCATATATGTCCAACATTGCAATTTAAAGTAAATCACAAACATCATAAGAAATAATCTATTGTTGTTTACTTGATCCTTCGCTATGTTGTAGTAAGACATATCACCTTTTCACACTTTGGTTTGTACATGCATTTGAGCAGAGGCATGCTGCTTTTATGGGTAAAGCTTCTTGATTCGCTTACAAATATTTTCACTGGGAACCAAGTACTGAACTTCTCTTTTATATAGATACCATTTATGTATGGCAATGACACTACTGGCAATATGTAACAGATAAATATTGGGTTGGCCAAAAAGTAATTGTGGGTTTTTTAAATAGATGGACGTACATATCTTTAAATGTAACTAACTTCCTTTTAAACCACAAATTCATTAAATAACTTGACAGCTGACAGTTCAAGCTTGTTTTAGAAAAAGAAAGTGCATGATTTCGTTAACAATTATTTATTTGGTGTTGATTTAGAAATGGAAAATCAAAAGAAACATTTCCATTATATTTTGTTGTATTACTTCTGAAAAGGAAAAACATCATGCAAGATCATAAAAAGTTATACGATATGTGTGGTGAAGATGCCTTAAAACTACAGCAGTGACAGAATTGGTTTGCTAAATTTCAGTCTGGAGATTTTGATGTTAAAGATGCATTACTCTCAGGAGGGCCAATCAGAGTTGATGATGACAAAATAAAGGCATTGATCAAATCCAGTCGGCATTTAATGACACAAGAGATTGGTGATAATCTTAACATATCGAAACTGAGGATTGAAAACCATTTAAAACAACTTGGATACATTAGGAAGCTCGATATTTGGGTACCACATGAGCTCAAAGACATTCATCTCACTAAGCATGTTGACATCTGCGAAACATGAGGAAAATGACCCATTTTTGAAAAGGATGATAACAGATGATAAAAATTGGATCATCTACAACAATGATGAATGAAAAAGATCATGAAGCAAGCGTGATGGACCAGCTCAAAGCACTTCAAAAGCAGATATTCACCAAAGGAAGTTTATGCTGTCAGTCTGGTGGGATTTCAAAGGTATTGTGTATTTTGCATTGCTTCCAAGGAACCAAACCATTTATTCGGATGTGTACTGTCATCAAATGGATAAACTAAATGATGCCATCAAACAGAAGCATCCAGAACTGGTGAATTGCAAAGGTAGTGTGTTTCTCTGTGACCCCTTTAGACCACATACAAGTTTTGTCACTCATCAAAAATTGTTGTGGCATGGATGGGATGTGTTACCACATCCACCATATTCACCAGCACCATCAGACTGCCATTTGTTTCGTTCTTTACACAGCGCCTCGAATGGTAAAAACTTCACTGCTGATGAGGTTAACAAATTGTTCTTGGAACTGTTTTTTTTCCAGAAAACAGTTTTTTTGAGCACGGAATCATGAAGTTGCCTGAAAGATGGCAAAAGGTAGTTGAAAAAAATGGACAATATATTGTTTAATGCAGTTTTTGTTTCCCATTAAAAATTCACCTTTCATTTACCCAGAAAAAAAGGAATTACTTTTTGGCCAACCCAATACTTATCTACAAATAGGTTTTCATTTGATTGAGGTGGTAGTAGCCTTGAGTTTGAAACCAAATCTTTCAGCAGTCTAGGGTGCAAAGGAGTATGGGGACTTTTTGGCTGATTGGGATGAATCCCTATTTGAGATTTACATGTGAAATTTGAATGAAGCAGCACTGTACACAGGTAGAGGAGGATGTGGAATGGGGAGGAAGTGCCCTACTCTGTTGAGTGGACAAAGCATTAGCAGTAAATCTTGCAACTCTAGATTAAGCCCCTGTTTCTGTTGAATGAATGGATCCCAATATGAACTGGGAGGGAAGGTTAGCTTTTCGAGTAGTGCTGCATGAACCTGAGCACTGTCTCTCTCAACATATATAGTGTTCTGTTCATTGCTTCCTACAAATTTTTCTCGGAGTATAACATTATCTGATGCAGGGACAATGTATTTATCTTTGAGATATCTGTGTCTCTGCTAAATTTAGTTGAAAACTAACAATAGTTTCAGGCTTTAAGACGGAGAAATGGCCAACAGACAGACAGCATGAACCCATAAAGTTCATTTCACCAGGAAACCAAAGTAGAAAGAGATACCATCTTCAGAAAAGTAGGCTTTTTCTTGATCAAAACAAGAACTTCTAAAATTATACAAGTCATGATTGATATCTAATGCTAAGTGCTAGTTACATTGTGTGTTAAATGGTACCATTTGTTTCACTGTAGTCAATGGTCTACCAGCATTACTATTTTAAACTTTTGTTTCCAGGGAATTATATTTGCTGTTGGAAATATGGCGAGGAGAGTCTCTTTTTTAGATTTTGTACCAGCATACCTTAACTCCTTTCTTCAAATGCTGGAATGTTGTTGGTTATTAAATAGGTCACCATATAAAATAATGCTTTTGTATAGAATGAGACATGACTATATATAAAGAGGCTTTTGCTTATTTTATTAGCAGTTCATATGTATATTTTTTTAGGGAAGCTGTCTTGGAGAATTTTAGCTTAATGTTAATTTATAACATATCGCTAAGTAATAGATAAATAGAGGCCACAGAAGTGTCTATCTCTAATATAGTTTTCAGTCCATGGTCAATTGCAGCCATGCAATTCATTAAAATTTAGTTAGTCTGTGATTATTCCTGTTGGTCTCAGTTAATAGAGAACAACTACCAACCACATTGTAAAAACTTTTTGTCTATTCAACTGTCCATCTCACATGAAATTTCAGAAATATTTAAAGTGGGTTTAACTCTTCTTCACTGAATCTATTTGGAGGCTGGAGTCTAAATGCTGGTTAATATTTTCCATGAAAAATATCGAACTGTTATGTCTCAACATGGACATGTTAAGTGGTTTCAAATGGGAGAGGAAGGAACATGCACAGTCATGATGGATTGGAGATGGCCAAAGAGGCACTCTCTCTGTGAAGGGAAAAGCAAAGAATTCCCCATCACAGCTGACATGGGCACCTACTGGGTACTTGCTGCAACATCTGATTTGTGGTGAACTGGTGCCTTAAAATGAATCCAGATCCTTGGATTGGGAATTTCTTTGTGAGTAGATAATCAAGTACGAAATGGCAAGCTGGAAAGGCTGCACAGTGAAGAGGGAGACAGCTGAAGACAGAAAAGAGGAAAGATCAATCACAAGCTTGCATCTCGAATCTTGATCATCTCCAGAGCTTAGCAAAGTATTCAAGGCTCCAAAGTATCACATCCATCTAAAAGTCAGCATCTGGCCTCCTCTGCATCCTCTCTTGAGGATGTGGCTTACACATGTTTCTCAAAAAAAAAGCATGGGGTCCTATTTCTTTTATTTTAAAACACACCAACTTTCTCTACTACAGCCTGGAAAAGATATTAACCTGCAAGTGAGAAAAACATGTTGAGTAAGCTCCTCTGCCAGGTGGGGTGCAGAATATAATGTCAGATTAATCAATCCAGAGAGAAGATATGAGAGCAATGTAGTGCGTGACATTGTCCCTAGACATTTTAAACCATCTCCTCTGGGATGGTTTGAGTTGCTGTGCCAAGGACTGTTGTATTTTTTCCCAAGGGCAAGAAAGCAATGCTTACATAGTTCAGCTGAGAGTGCCAGGCACACATTAGTAATTTTGCTGCAAACTTTTGATACCGCTCTGCAAATGCTTTTCAGTTCAGACATCAAAACCCTTCGTATTCCAGGCCTGAGTCACTTCTGAGTAGGGACTGCCCATCACACACTCCTGCCTGGTGGCTTTGTGATATGAACAAATGACTAGGAATTAGGAAACGGATTGACAGACTACCAACTTAATTTCCAGTTTTAACTTAAATCCAGGTGTTTCCAGATGATAAGAATACTGCACCTTTAAACCACAGAGGTTTTATTTGGAACACTCTTTTGCAGATTATTAACCCTATTTTTAAGTACTATTTAATGCCATCGGTTTTGTAATTGAGCTGGCACTACTTGTAACAATATTGATCACAATGATTTTTTTCTGTCATTAAAGTACACATTGAACATGTTTCTTCAGCTTGCATTTCAATTTTAAATAATAACAGGAAATCTCTTGAACTGGCATGACCTTTGGAAAGGCATTTTGTGCTGGCAACACCAACTGGACATTAATTGACAAAACAAACCTTCAATGCCAAAATCACAATAATGATAATAAAAATAAGGAAGGGGGAACCTCATTAGTGTTTCTTCCTGGGAGTTCAGAAGTCATCTTTCTGGACAACTTGGTTGCAGTGACACAGCTGATAAGAGCAAAACTTCTCTATCCTTGGATAAGATTTAGGACAAAATAGCTGTCCACATGTACACAGCTTGGCTGTCTCTGCCTTGGGGCCAGCCCTGGGCAACCTCCTGGTGTCTCTCTGGGGGACTCCTGGGTGCAGGAAGTGATTCCATAGAGCACACTTTCCCATGTGACAGATAAGTCCTTTAAGCTGTAATGGACTATTAAGTATTACTTTGCTTTCAGAACCATTACGGTTTCTTACAGTCTCAGACATACAAATCCCTGTAGAGTTCTAAGATTAATCTTAAATAGAGTTGGTAATTGCAAGGACAAGAATGAATAAAAGTATCAAAAAAGTGACTGTTTTCCTTGATTGTTCAGGTAGCTCTTCGCTGCCTTGCACTCCCTGCTCATGCAGGCTGTGTGTTTAAATGTGGAGATGCCCAGCACCCGGAGGCATCCTGCGGCTGCATGCTGACACAGCACACAGCCTGCAAGGACCTCTGCCTGTACAGGTCTTGTCAGTGCAATAGTCACTCTGCCAGTGACCTGAGGCTTTTAAAGGTTGCTAAATGCAGGCTGAGGAAGGTACTAACTAATGAGGAAAATCACAGGCTTTCATTCTAATTAGGTGATGATGTTATGAAAACACATCACTACAAGTTTCAGTGTTTTATGAAAGGAGGTCATGTAAACACACCGTTCATGCGGCTGTGGAACTTATTTGCTTGTAAAATGCTCTGAGATTCTCAGCTGAAAAAGTTCAGAGAGAGAGTTCATAGAGTATTATTATTGGTATATCGTCCTTTATGTTTTATGTCTTTATTATAATGTATAATAAATACCCTATTTAAGGAATGCAGCATGTTCATCAGGGATGTAAGATATAATTAATAATACATTTTAAAAGAGCAATAAATATTGAGTATTATGTTTTAAGGAATTTCCAAATAATACTTTAATTTCAGAATAAAATAAACACATTCGCCAGTGATGGACCCCAAAACAGAGCCAGCAAAGTGGAGGTAACATGACACTGGAATATGGTCCAAGGCTCCATGACCACAACAAAATGTCTGTGGTAGCTTGGGTTCCTGCTGGAAGCTCCTCACGTCCAGTTTCTGATAGCATCCCTTTTTCATTTTGCTGCTAAATTAGCTGGCTAAGCTTAAGTAGTTTTCAGCTGGAACGTGTAATGAAATTTAGGAAGGGAGGGAGAGAGACTTTTTTTAAGTCATCAGGAGAAACAGGGACAGGGTTTTAACAATTCACATCTCTAACAAGCTATAAATGGGATTCCATTCACCACTGAAGCACATAGCAAAATTCTCACTGGCTGCATGAGGTTGACTTTTGCCACTAAAATGCAAGCATTATGTGGCATGAGAATAGAGGTGGTCTGAAATATTCCTTCAAGGACCATTGAGAGGAAGTCTCTAATGTTGAAAATTCTGAAAGAAAATCTTTTCATATAGAAAATAATTCAACTGACTGTATTTAGCAAAGGTCATAACCAAGGCCTTGATGCCAATAAAGAACAAACAGCTGACGTTCCTTCTGAGATATTATTTAATCATAAGGAGAAATCAGAATACATGATCTTTAATCCAATTCTCTCTATAGCCTTAATCCTTCAATCTTTGACTTCTAAATGGCAATGAAGCATGATACATTTAACAAAGAGAGGCTTGTAATATCCATTACAGTATGTCCAGCTACCTTAATTTTTATTATTTCTCCTCCCTCTGGCTTGTTTTATGAAAGCTCTTGTTTTTAACAGAGATCAGTAATGAAAAAGGAATGGCAATGTTCTCCTTTTTACAAATCAATCCTCAAAATGGCTTTATTTTAAATTTCAGAAGGTCAGCAATTACATCAGATTTAGAAGTTAAAGATTCAGTGTTCTTTGATGGAAAGTTTGCATTATGCAGACCTGTTGGGTGTTTTCTGGCAATCATTTCAAAGCACATTGCTACCAGATAAGAAATATAATGACTTGCTAAAATCACTAGCAACACTCACTATTTTCAGATATTTTTCAGGCAGATTATTTGTATTTTTTTTCTTTGCTTATAATGCAATAGTTTTACAGACACGTGAAGATGGATCCAAATTTTTCTGTACCTTTAGCAGTTGAGCTTCACAAATACAGTTACCCCAGGGTGCTGGAATCCCCATTAAATAGGGCTGGAAAGTCCTGCCTGAGCACAGATGTCCTGTATTTAAGATTTGACAGGTAACACAGTGCTTTAAAAAGCCACTGTCTTTCATGACTAATATCCTCATGGACCCAGTGGCAGGAAAACACTGTTTGTGGGAGAGGAAAAAAAAGCCTGTGGTAACATTTCAAGCTTTTTGAGAAGTGCCCAAGTGGGAGGAACACAGAGGTGTTCAGTGTGTGGATGGTGGCTGCTGCAGAGCAGTTGGGAAGGGAAGGACTGCATTTACAGAATTCATAGTGGAAGGCTTTGGAATAGAAAAAGGGGCTATAAAAGGTGGAAAACATAAAAAGCAGAGATGTGAAGAACATGTTGCAGGCTATATAAAAAGATATTTAGATTTGTGATGCCTTAAAGCATTAGAATTATTTCAGCATGGAAAGATAAGGAGGGGAAAATCTCTGGATATGAAAAAATCCTGTGCCTAGTAAGGACAGGAGCAAAAGACTGGTATGGCAAACAGGCAGTGCTCTGGGATCCAGATGGGAAAACTTAGAATTTGTTTCTTTTAAACATCCAGTCTTTATACGTAATTAAATTCTACAGAATATAGTCTAATGGTTCATCAAAAGAATAATTTCTGATTACACTTCTGTTGAAGTGCTGGATCTTTGTTGTCTGTGCAACTCTAAAAATGAAAAGGCCACAGAAATGCAGAGGGATTCCAGATAAGTGTAGTCACTCACTATAAACAAACACAAATAAGCCATACTTACATATCTACATATGAGCATATTTCTGTAGCCATGCAGGCCAGATTCTGGTAAATCCTGAAACTGGGAGGCTGCCCAGGGAGCTTCCCTGTACAGAGGAGTAATACCCAGTTCTTCCATTGGATCCTCTTCCTCTGGTCCATTAAGGAGGGGAAAAAAGTCATATCTTACAGTCAAAACTGTTATCAGTACTGAGAACTATACTAGCAATTTCGTCTGAGAAATTATTTAGCCTAGATAACTTCTCTCTGTTGATAACCTGCACCTTTCCTGTACTGGCACTGCTGTGATAACATTGTTTGCTCTGCTTGACTCTGGAGATAACTCAGAAGCTGCAGCTTCTTTTGTCTGCAGGGTTTAATGTACTGGGCATTTGGACTTTGTTTCAGTGACTTTTGTTCAAATGGACTTTATAAAATGTAAGAATTGTTTTAGTTTTAGAAATTTTTATTTCATCTTTCAGCTTTCATGCCGCCATGAAAAACATGAGGTGGTCAGTTCAAAAATTCTGCTATTTCATGGGGAGGGAGCAAGGGGTAAGGGAGGCTTGGATTTATTTTTTAAACTAGCAGACACCTTTTTCCTCTGTCAGTCATAACTGGATTTCTCTCATCTATTTTCTCTTCAGTTGTCCATGATTTTATCATACAAGAGAAATATTTCCTCATGGAATTTATAATTACAACTTACTCTTCTATAGTAGAACCCTTGCTTGTGGGAGCAAGGTTTTCCCTTAACAGAAGACAACAATTCTGCATTTTTTATTCCTTTAGGAAAATTTCAGTGATCTCAGTCTTCATATTACAGAAATAGAAACATTCTGTTCATGTCTGAAAGCCCTGTTCCTTCTGTCCAAAAAGCATCCAGAAAAACTGTATATCACTTTCATAATTAAAAAGTTTTAGAGAAACTACAGGAACCCCTGAGAGATTCATCATGGTCATGTGCAGCTATTGAATCTGAAAGTGTCTGCCACTGCTTTCACAAGATGAAGCTCATGCTTTTCATACTATGGCTTTTGCTTGACCACCAATTTATCTTCAACTTATGTCAGTTTTTTAGAAATTTCACCATTATAAACAGGGTGAACGAGGTCAGCTTTAGCTATTTTGGGACTGATATATTTTGTATGCTCAGACATTCATCTTTTAAAGGTTTCAGTCTGGAATAGATCCCCTTGACTCCTCCATTGCACTAGAAGAGTCATTTCATTTCTTTCTGGTTCAACTGTGGAAGTGGGAAAGCTCTGCCATCATTACTGGTTTAGGGGGTAGGTGATTTTGTAGACTTTTCAGTCTCATCTTTTTTTTTTCAGTAGATTTAATGGGAGACAATTAGGGGGCCATGAGGCTATTGCAAATTGTAGCCTGCATTAGTATTCATTAAAACTGCCACCTTTTCTGGTGGTCCACTTTGTTCAAAGAGATATTTCCATGTACTTTTCTACCCCTCAGTTCTCTGTGGTCACTTTCTGTGCCATTCTATTTCTGTCCGCACCACTATTTGACTTGTCTTGAAAGAATATGCCTGTATTTGCAAGCTGCACATTAATATAAAAGACCGTACATTGTTGCTCTGATGAGTACTGCAGAATGATATGGAAAGACCTTAAATTGTATGGCTTCCCAGTGATTAAAAGGCATGAGATCTAATACTTGTTCACTACATAGACTTTCAAAATTGTTTGAACTTTCCATGTTTTATTCTTTTCGTGTCTTTATTTTTCAAATTCTTGAAGGATTTTATCACCTTTAGTTCCTTATCGCCATCCTTTTTTTCTCATGCTTCACTATGACATCTGGTCTCATGGTGCCATATTTGACATCTACTGAGTAGTTTAGATTATTTGTTATATGTGGGTGTTAATTTTTGATAAGTTAAATTGGGTTTTTGTACTTTTGTCGGCTTAGTTAAATGATCATGGAAAGTAGAACAATATTGCCTACTTGCTGCTTGCTACACTGATTGCTGAAATTTGCGCATCACTTTGTTATTCAAAAAATTCCTGATTGTAGCCAGAATATATCTATTAACATGTAAATGTCTATAAATAAACAGGTTACCCACTTCAGTAACTGGTATTGCATTAAAATTTCTTTATGCCCAGCTTGAGTTCTCTGTTGTTTTGCTGACTGAAACAGAATATAACACATGGTTAAAAAGAGTAGAATTTGTTCTAACAAGGAGTAAAAACAAAAGATCTTTTCCCTCTAATCTTAATCCTGCAAGAAATAAAGTTGTTAGTTTAAGGAATATTTCCTTTAGTAAAGAACTGAAGTATTTATTCTATTTCACTATCATTAGGTAGGCAAAAGCAAAATTAGAATGAGTTGTGGATAAAGGAAGGTAATAAACATGCTTTCATCTCTTACTTAAGCATCAGTAAGATTATAGTGTCACTAGTAAAAGAGAAAAAGGAAAAAAAAAAACCTTTTTTCTTAGGTTAATGTTGAAAGGACCCTGCAGATTTATTATTTTTTTAATGAAGCCCAAATAAACTCTCAATTAGGGAAAGGTGACTGGAGACTTCTTCAAAAGCCACTGAAGGGCTTATGTTGAAATCCACTGAAGAGCATTAGATTAGGTGGAAAAATATTTCATCTGTAAGAAGGTTTTGCCTTTTTCTCAGTGAAGGCTCCCTTTATTGACTTGAAGGGTCTGCCTATTCAGCCAAGGAGTGTGCTTTCTGAAATTTTGTTTATGCCACACCAAATATTCTGTCTTCATAAATATTCTTTCCACAGAGAACAATGTGTATTCTGGTGGCAGTGCAACCCACATTTAAAATTTGTTTGCAAACAGTGTTTATTCTGGATTGTACATGCCTTTGTGATAAGTTTTCCTTCTGTCACATCTAATGGCTTTTGAATAACTGTGGCAGCGGTCACTGACAATTAATGGCTGATGAGCAAATTGCATGTGTGCTGGCTTGCTTCCCATGATTACTGGGACATTTAAAAAACCAAAATCAACCACCCCACATACATTTCTCTGCCAGCCATGGTCTCTGAGTTACTGAGCAGAAGCTCATGTTTCCTTCATTTGTTCTTGGGATTCAGAAAAATGTAATAACTCTTCTTCCCCTTGGAATACTTTTTAGTAATTACCAGATTGATAGAAAGTCCAGCTAGAATATTTAGTATGTTCAGGTTATTTTCTGTTTCTTAGCTCATAATCTGAGAAAGAGACATAATGGCAGATTCTTATGCCTTTCCTGGGATAGCAAGTGTGCCCCATTATTGCCACAGTAATTAAGTTGGGCATTATTATTACACATACAGTAGACTTTGAAAAATCAATAATAAAACTTTTTAAATGTTTGGCTGGGGAAAAGGTGGAGCTGATATTTATATAATGTCCTGCTTTGCAAAATAAATACCTGTGTTCCCACAAAGAAGACTTGGGTTAAAAAGGTAACTGTGCTTAATGTTCCTGTTGCAGGTACACAGTGATACAGAGATAATGAATTTGCACATATTTCAGAAAGCATTCATGGTTATTGGTGTGGTCAATTTAATGCTTGTACTTAGACAATAGTGAGGGCATGCTCATCTGATGTCCTATTGGCCTAATCTGGCTGTTTCCACCATTCTAATCACTGTAACTTCTGAGCTGCTGGTTCTCTGTTTTGCTATTCTGCTCTCCTTATATATGTAGATCTCACTGATGTTGCTGTAGCGAGCTGTATAAGGAAAGCAGAATATCGACATTCATTACTATCATGTGCAACTGAGAGGAGATGTTTGAACTGGGAATATCGCCCTTCAGCTTCTGCTGTTGTACATTGACTTTCATATGACTCAGTGCCCATCAGCTGGGGTTTTGTATAGACTTGTGCTGAATTTGAGGTTGAAATAGTGCCACCATGGATTTGATCTGTCTAAGAACTGAGTCTCAGCTCTTATTTTTTAAACATCATATGTGGCCAAATGTAAGTTCAGTTTTGCATGTATTCATGCATACAGAATTTTGCAACACCAACCAAAGCAAGATAAGCTTTTAAACTGGTTGAAAGAACTGTGGATTTCTTCTTGTAGTTTCTCCTTCTATGTAATGTATTACCATCACTGTAAATCTTTGAGTTTAATGCCAATGACATATTTTCTTAAAAAAACCCACAACAAACAACACAGCAAAACAAAAAAAAATAAACCCACATTGCCTTTGGGAATTACTCCTCTAAGGAGTTGAACTTAAAAGATAACTGTGATCAGGTGTTCCTAGGCTGCATAGCTCATACAGTGTGGATTTTTGTCATGCTGTGATGACAGCCTCTGCTGAGAGATGCCAAATTCCTTACCACTACTAAAATTAAAATAAGGTGTGGCTAACACTAAATTGAAATGAATATGGAATGCCTACCTCAGCTTAGTTTTTCCAGAACGTTGCTAGTGTGATGGGCTTTATCGTAGTTTTAAGTTGTATTTTTGTTTTGGCATAAGTATTTTTTTCGTGGAAGGTAAGGAAAAATGAGGTGCTCAAGCCTTCAGTACCAGAACAATGCACTAGGGTTGTATGAAAGCGAGTCTATACATAACAGTTTTTTCAGGTATATTAAATGTTGGTAGTTTTCATGGACTTCAGTCAGAAGTGGGAAAGTGTAGTCCTACAAAAACTTTTATCATATTTCTAGCTGACTAGCTGTAGAAGTCTTTTGGTTGAAACTTATGTGAGATACTGAGCAGAAAAACTAGAGATGTCTGTAGTTCTAAAGTGGCTTTTATTCCTGAACAAATGAAATCTGGTTTTCATTCTATTTTAGCAACTATCCAAATTGTTTTAAATAATACATTATTAAGTGAATTAGAGTTGCTTATATTAGGATGTTAGAATTATTAGAATTAGAATTCTGGATTTTTTTTAGTTATGATTCTAAAGCTGAAAGAAAGTTGGATCTTGTGCTGTATAAATTCCTGCTTTACGTTTAGTGAGGAAAACATAGTAAGAACATAAGGTCTGCTTTATTGGCTCAGAATAGCTTTCTGCCTAACCTGTATCCTGTTTCTAAGTACCGCTCAGAGCAGATGGTTGGGAAAAGATTGCAAGAAACAAAGCAGACATAATCTCCATCTCACACCTTCCTACTTCCTGTCTCTCCATTTCTTAAAGAATCTCTGAGCTGGAGGCTGCCGAAGGACCATTGTGCTTAGCTATCCCTTACAAATGTGTCTAATGCCTCTTTAGGGCCATTTAAACTTTCCTCTTTCCCAGTCTCCTGGGGCAATGAGATACTCAGTTCAGTTATGTGTTCTCAGAGAAGGAAAATGCAAAACAAAACTGAACAAAAAAACTTTTTCTTTGTTGAGTACCTCCTTGCTGATAGGCAATATGGGTTTCTTATTATGAAAAGTGCTGAATAATAATTCCCTTTGCACTTTATCTGTATCATTACTAATTTCATATACCGTCATTGGATCCCTTTATATGATATCTGTCCAGCAGGAAAATCCTAATCCACTAAATCTTATTTGTAAATGAGCGCTCACAAGCCTCTGATGACAGTGGCCACCCCCTCCTGCACCTCTCCTGGTTCCGCTACGTGCTTTTTGGGTTGAAAGACCAAACTACACACAATACTCAGGATGTGAGTGCACTATTGACGTCATAATGGTGTTTTCTGTTTTAGCCTTGATTCCTTTTCTGAGATTGACAATGTTCTGTTTGCTTTTTGAATACAGTTAGGCTTAAGCGAGTGTCTTGAAGATCTTTTCCATAAGTGGTCATAACTACTTTAGAGCCCATCATTACATATGTATGTGTATGCACAGTTAGCGTTACTTTTCCCTATGTGCATTTCTTTGCATTTATGGAGATTAAAATTCATCTACCATTTTATCACTCAGTATTATGAGATTGTTCTTCAGCTTCTCACAGGCAGCTTTAATTTGTTTATCCGGAATAAGCTTTAATCAATATCTCAGAATCAGGAAGGTGATCAGAATCACAAGGAATGTGTGGCAATTTTTATTTACCTTCATTTTGCTTGATCCTTTAAGATGGCTATTTGCATACTTTCATCCACGAGTGAAACGGACTAAAACCATGCTAAAAAAGCCAGAAAGAGAGTTAATGCAGTCATTTTGTTTCTGAAACAGTCTTTAGGAATGCACGATAACAGCAGCTCAGTTTAATTAGCTGAATTTAATTACTCCACAGAAATGAAACCAGCTGGCCCAACTTAGCAATGGAAAACTGGGTTGTTGAAATCCAGAGCTGGACACCATGAGCCCTTTGTAGTTGTAGGCATCTCTGAAGGGTGTTTCATCTCACCCTTAGCTTTTATACTACATCAGATGAATCTTCCTCCTGACACCCCCGTCTTCTCAGGCAGCTGTAAAGGGAGATGGTAGGGATTGACCCCAAGTGAGAATGACACAGGGGTCTTTGAAGTTGGGAGTTGTACTGGATGACCTTTAGAGATTCTTTTCCTCACTTCCAACCTGACACGTTCTATGATTCTAGGAAGTAGGTGAAATGCTTCCCACTTCAGTCTTGGCAAGCTCCTTCAGATTTGTAGGTCCTGAGGTGTCTAACCAGGACTGACAGAGAAATTGGTTTAGCTTGAGGTCTTCTGCAAAATTAGCATGATGCAGCAGCAACAAGAGCTGTTACCTTCCTTTTCTTTCTCAAGGCACAGCAAGACTTTTATGTTTGTCCTTTATCTCCACTCCTCTGCAACCTCCTGTTGATGCCATGCTACTGAAGAGCTTTGTAGGAGGTGGGCAACAGACAAATTTAGTGTTAGAGAATAGGCTTCTGGCTTCACTTCATTGCTGTGAAAGTATTTTCTAGAATCTATTGGATGGCTTGTTGCTAAAGAAAATATGGTTATGCTGGGTTAGAGCATCCTCTGATACGTTTTGAAATGTGAAGGGTGAATACTGTAGTACTATTGAAAATTTTTAAACTTGTTCTTCAAGATTAGAAATTTTAAGAATTGCAGGAAATGAAACTTGTAGCTTTAGAAATTTCATTACTATGTTATATCTCTAAAGTAAACTTGGACAACACTGAGAACAGGAATAAAAGAAAACTGTGTTAAAGGAACTTTCTGAGAAGTAATACTAATGTTTAGTTGCAACTTGGTGACTCAGTGCATGGTTTCTTTTGCTTTATTAGGAGTATATAGTACTGAGAAATTCAGATTTGTTTGTGATATAAAAGCATCACACTTTTGTAAAACTCTCCTATAGCTTAGTAAACTGCAGGACACTGCATCTGGGAGTTTCTGAATAATTTATCTGAAGTAATGAGTATCATCATGTGATGCTGTATCAAAGCAACTGCTCGAGTGAAAGTCAGCTGGGTACAGTCGTTGTATATCAAATAGTTGCTTGAGTTGTCTCTCTGGAAAAATTAGAGAACATAATGAGCAAAATTAGAAAACCTGGGGAGCAGCCTCCATGGATACCTATTAGCAAGAAGTAATTTGATTAGTGTGAAATCTGTGAAAGTTCATTATTTACAAAGTTTGCTAGTGTCTTAAGAGAAATGCATGTTTACATCCATTTATACAATATGGACATACAAATATGTAAAGTATGAGATGAGTACAAGATGTACTTCCTTTTCCATATCAGCTCTATTAAATACTAATAGAGTATTTATTTGCTCAGAATCTAAAAGGATCTCATTTAATGGCCAACAGAATCTTTTGATTTGAGTCTCCCAAAAGGCTTTATATAGTCTCAATAAAAGTAGATGCTTCAAAATCAAGATCCAGGAGAGGCTGACAAAACACATTTGCTAAGGGAAAATGCACAGCTCTGTTAAGTATTAGATTGATGCTTTTATGAGGCATGTATATTTAAAGTGCCATTTGTGCCCACTCTGCATGGTGCTGAGTAGGAACACAGAGCCATGAAGTGCAGAACTGAGAGGGAAGGACAGACCTGCAGAATTTTCAGCAGTGTCAATGGATGCTGCATCTGGTCTGCAGCTCTCAGCATCAAGTCCTGCTCTAAACACTACAACTGCTTTACTAGCCTGACTCCTAGTAAATCTAATATCTGAATGGTTTAACAAGCAAGCCATTTACGACACCTTTTGGATCCACGTTTAAGACCACAAAACCAATTTGATAATGTATTTGTGTCAATGGCTTTTGTAGCTATGGCTAATCATTTTTTTTCTTACAGACATGAAAGAAATACTGCTTCATAAGGTTGTCATTAGCCTGGGAAAAAAGGGGCCATTGATTAGAGGCATGAGTAGAATGGCTTGTAAGCTAAATTACCAGTTGGGGATTCCCGAATGACCGAGGGCACAGCCTGTCTGATCTTAGCAAACCTCTGCATTGCAGTGGGGAACTCCCCAGAGGATGTATTATCTTATGATGTTGACCTTAAACCAAGACTTGTTGTTTGAAGGAAATAAACCAGAAAGCTTTTATTTTCAAAAACAAATTTGTAGTGTGCTAATTCAAAAAGCAAACAGCAAAAAGTCTATAGCAGTTTAGAGCCACAGACATGTTTCTTTGACATATTTAGGTACATTTCTGTAGTACATGAAAGCAAGAAAAGTATTCTTGGAAAGTACATGAAATGTGAATATTGCAGCATTATTTTATTACATGGGAATTTGAAAGTGGAGAACTGCATAACAATTCTCTAGCATTATGTACTAACATAAAGCAATGACATTCTTAAATTTTAAAAATAAGAAAAAAACCCAGAAAATTAAGATGTACATCCAGCCAATGCTTTTGTTTCCTTTCATGTTAGGATAGTTTATAAAAATATGCTTTCCAAACAGATCATTTCCTTGGTCATTAAGAATGACAAAGTGGAATCTTTAGTTATCCAGATTCAAAGACCTACTGTTATCCTATGTAAATTGACTCTGCTAAGAATGTAATATAAATAAGAAATATGTATTGGAATGTTCTTGTCATCTATTGAATTTCTGTAGCTAGGTAATTCCCTATCCTTAAATGTGAAAAGTTCCCTTGCACATATATGTGCAGAACTGTGCATCATCACTATGTCAATTTGTTTACAAATGAATAGAGAAAGGTAAAATTAAGAACTTCAATTCATAAAAGTAATCTACAATATTAACAGGCTGAATGAAGCATTGTATTCTTTTCTGTGTTTTTGCTTTTTATGTCATGAAGATTAACTGAGTCAAAATGAAAAGGACAAAACTTATCTCTTTTACAAAATTTAATCTGACCTACAGATTTTGGACCATTACAGGAACACAGATATAGTGAAGTCCACAAATATGTGACATCATAGAATGTCAGGTTTTTAATGATTATAGTTAAATTGTCAAATACGTGATAAGAAAACAAAGCTTTTGTTTAGTATTGTGAATCTCGTCCATTTAACCTTTTAAGAGCACTTACAGCTGTTAGCCGTGAGCAGCACATTCACTGAAATCCTCAAGTTCATTTCTCAAATTACTAGTCAGCATACCTGGATAAGGCTCAATACAGCTTTCTGAGGAAATACTTTAACAGGAGCTTCAAACATTTTGTCCTGAGAACTGCAAAGCACTCCTCTAACTTCCCTTTTGTGGAAGAATTGGTAAATTGTTCTGCAACACCTCCCTTCGTGAAAGCTGTTTATTCTACAGAGAACTACTGCAGTGGTCGCTCTTTAAGGAGCCTTTGCCTGTTTTGTTTTCCTTCTGGATCTCACAAGAACTGACTGTCACTACCCCTTTTGCCCTTACACTGGATTCTGAGGACAAGACGTACTCTCTGATTTCCACTCCCTCACCTGACAAGACAAGACAAAACAAAGATAGAATTTAGTCTCTGCTGACTACTGGAATTATTAGTGTTAAATACTTTTTCACCACCAGGCTGAAAATTGAGTTATATATTATCAATTGGAATGCTATTCTGGAGTTCCTCTCTGGTTAACGCTGTGATACTTTCATTATAAAATCAATTTCCTGGAGATGCCTATCTCAGTTGGTTTAATCTATACCAGACTGAAAGCTGGCATAGTGGTGCTGGTGCTCTTCCAAGGTAGAAGTACTGACTGCTGAAGAGGAGGTGTTGTTAAAATAGGAAAAAGCAATAGATTTTCTGTGTTTCAGACTTGCTGGTGTTCTTCAAGCCTAAGGGGTATGGGTCAGCTATTTTTGCACTAAAAAGTAAGTTCCCATTCCCACTTCAGCAGTATGGCAGACAGCTCTCATTCCATCCTGGCTGTCTTTGGAGAAGTACCTCCTGAATAGTTCCAGCCATCCTTTTTCTGTCACCTCTCTGTTGTCCTTCAGTGGGTCTTTCACAAGGACTCCAGCTCTAGTAACCTCCAGACTCCAGCTTCTTAACCTTCACTAACCAATATGGGGGAGATGGAGGAGCAGAGCTCCTACTGGGATTGTAGATGTGGGCTGACTGGCTCGAGAGGAACCCTTTTTTTCCTAGAGTAATCCGTCATTTTTAGCACTCACTGCAGTGCAGAGAGGAGATGCTGTGCCCAGTTCTAAGTAGCCGGGTCTGCGTGCTGTCAGCACAGCCACACAGAGCTCGACGGGCTCGGCTGCCCTGTGGTAAAAATGGGGTCACCTGTATCCTGCAGGTTTTGGACCAGGAAATCCCCATAGTAACTGAGAAACTTATTCAACGTGGAGAAGTTTATGGCTGCCCTTGCTTGCGTTCTGGCAATGTCACTGAAATCATAGGGATATTGGAACAATAAGGGCACTACATCATGCTATTAATATGTCTGGGTTTGGGCTGTTCTAAGAGGATTTTGCAGCTTTAACAGTTTTATGTGCCTACAGATACTCTTAATCATGGATTTATTAGGATTTTTTTTCTCTTTAAGTCTTATTAGATAGATCTTCAGAAATGGGGTTTAAACCTGTCTTTTTTGAGGTAATTTAACATATATAAAAAGCCTGATTTGTTTTCCTCTTGACTAGAGGGCTACTTCAAAAGATGTTAAACTGTTTATCAGCCTCATAACCTTCCTTCTCCTCATTTCTATTCATCCTATTTCCTTTTCTCTCTTCCTTTCCCCACCCTTTAAGTGATCTTAGCACATACTAAAGACATCAGACTGATCAGCTCTGCAGATACAGGCTCTCTATCAGACTTTAAAGACGTTGTTCATTCAGGAGTAAGCAATGACAGTCCTAGATCACAGATTATCTGTCAGGAACTTTACCCAGGCCCCTATTTAGAGAAGGAAAATCTATACAACATGTTCTTCGTCTTCCTCAAAGGTGACCGCTGAAATATTTGCAGATTGATCACTGATGATGAGTCAGTAGGTAACAGATATAAGCTAAGCTGTATATGTCATTGTGTCAGAGGCTCCAGATTTGCTGGCATTTGGGCTATTAGCTACTTAACAATCATACTTATTTAGTATTAGTACCACATAATACCCCAAATAAACCGACTATATATGCATCACTAGAAATGCAAAACTGAAGACCTCAAATGCTGAGCAAGAAAAATCCTAGATTGAATGAGAAAGGAAGGAAACAGTGCTTTTTTTTTGCATAATTTATTCCCTCTTTTTTATAGCAATTTAACCTTTACTCATCTTTGTTTTGCTGTGTATCATAAACTCTGCCTATTTTCTCCCTCATTTTTCCTTTGTAATAACTTCTGCTTATTTTCTTTCTTGATTTTTCTTTTCTTTATTAAACTCCCCTTTTCTACCCATGTGTCTTTTAGTTAGGCACTTTTCCATCATCACTCTTTCTTTGGAGTTTATCTGAACTCTAAGCTCCTAATTCTGTAGCCTGACCCTGGGTGTCTACAGGCAGGTGCCTCTGCCCAGGCACAGACCCAGCGAGGTACAAAGTGTTGGGGATGCCCTCAGTCTCCCTTTTGTACTTTTGCCTGTAAGTACATTGTCCTGTTCTCTCAGCAGTTATTATTTTCCCTAACTCCATTGTTTTTCTTATAAAGCTTCTCAGACACAGGATGTCTTCACTATAAAGTCCTTCCGTATCAGAGGAGGCTGCTTGCTCATGATGTTGGGCATATAACGCTGACTTCCACTCAATAGACCAAAGTAAAGCCTGAAGGATGATCTTAGCTCTGCTGGCTCCCAATTCCATGATTTCAAGAAAATGGTTTTAGTTTAGGTTGTCTAAAACTAACAAAAACATTACCATTGCTTATCAAGCTAAATGCTCTAATTTCAATATTATCACACTCCAAGAAAAAAAAACCCCTTCAATCTATTTCTGCACTTGTACTATCAAGAGATATATTAATTTTTAATATATTGAATCACTACTACATGACGATAATCCTTGCCAACTCCTTCTTTTTGTTTAAAATTCCTATTTAAATTAATCACTATAAAAAAGCCACATATCAGTTCAGAAGTATTAAATATCCCTTCAGGAATCCACCATCATTATAGAATCTACTATTCATGCACTGAAGCCCAAAAAAAGCTATCAGCTGCAGAGCAGGTGTTATTATATAAAAATAATAATATAAATTTAAATTTTGAGCTTGGCATTTAATATGAATTTAAATTTAGTGTTGGGGAATTAGCAAAAGAGAGTCACCTGTAGTGACCTGTCCAAAGCTGTTAAGCTGTCCATTTAGATATTTTCTGTTGGAATGTTGATGATGAATACAGTAGTCTTTGTGAAAGTTTGCTGTGTGATCTAAAGGGAACAAAAAGTTATGTCTTTATTTTTCTTAAAAAAATCATGCTTTGCATCAATTTAATTCTGTGAGCACTATTATCTTTTACTGAGCAGGTTTATTTTGCTGCCTAATCCTAACCTGTAGCTGGTCCTAACCATCTGTTCGTACCGCAAGATCATTTCTATCAATAGTTTAAAGTCTCTTACATGAACTTCCTTGTAGCTGAAGGAATGGCTTGAGTCTACACGTTTTTCTGTGGTTGCAATTGCCAAATACAGCTTGTGGCTATTGTCAGACATAGGCTTTGGGGTGACTTAGCAGCAGAAAGCAGTTCCAAAATCTTTGTGATACTACAGATATCACTATTCAACAATTTCAATTTGGTAATTGTCGCTCAGGCTTGGGTTACATGTTAAATGATCGACTTTTAGTAACCTTCTCTCAGCTGAGAGGAGAACACTAACTGCAAATTTAGTTAAGGATAAAAATGGGTTAGTTTATATTTTGGCATTGAAATTTGACTCTAAGTGCTTGCACAACCGTTTTGCATGTTTCTACTACATTATTTTACTTAAGTGGATGAAAGGCAGAGATAAGCAGCTTTCTAAGTTGTTATTCACCTATTCCTGATGGTGCAATCAGTCCTACTCCCTGCTAAAGATGATGACAATTAACTTGGTAAACTTTGCACCTCTATGGGGGAAACTGTCACCCAGCAGAGTCAGGTCTGAAGCTGGTGCACAGGCAAACGTCTGATGGTACCTTGAGTTTCTGCTTAGCTCACTAGGAATGCCCAGTGTTTTACTCACTACAGTGCATATAAAAATACAGCTCAGACTCTCTCAGCTGGACAGGGTTTCACCTTCATCAGATAATTGAAGAAGGCGTCCTGGCATAAGCAAAGGATTTTATTAAGTGTACAAGCGGTGGATGTTTTCTCTGTTCTGACCTATACTTGCAGTACAGACCTGTCCTTAAAACTTGTGTCAGGGAAGTACGGAGAGTTTTGAAGACTTGAGTCTTTTGTACCAGTTTCTTCTTTATCACAATGAACACTAATTCAGTAACTTAGTGTTCATCTGAATGCATATGACAATGCATAGTCAATAATTTTTCATTTAATAATTTAAAATGTCATTTTTCCAGTTTGCCACATGCAGCTGGCACTTTTGCAGTATATTTTATTTTTCAGGCATCTTTTAGTGAATCACCAGATAGGGCAGCTGTGACAACTGTCCATTAATTATATCACTGAAATAAAAGTCTAATGAAAATATAGCTTACAAGGGAAAGTCGCCAATAGTGCCTAAGTAGTGGCAGTTAAACTACCACTATCTGGTAGTTGAATCAGTGGTTGGTTAAATATTTGTATAGGTATTCACATAGTTGTATTAACCTCAAATATTATTTATGAACAGTTTGCCTTTGGGATTAGATTGAAGAAAAAAACCAGAGCTTTTATGTCTCACTAGCAATTAGTATCGCCTTGATGTACATTTACACTGTGCCAATCACAGCCATTCCAAAATCATCAGCATGGGCCATGGCCTTTCACTTGATGTAGTCTAAGGCAGGCAGGACTACTGCATTTCAAATACAGGAAAGTAGAAGCCATGCTGTCTTATTCTATCTACTGCAATTTATAAAAAGTGAAGTGAGAATAACAAATGAGTCTTGAGGTCTTTTAAGATAGTAAAAAGTGAGTGACATGTAAGATGAAACCAGCTATTTCACTTACTCTAGAACCAGAAATTGAAATCAGAATGCAATACATAAATGCATTCATAATTTTGCATCACAGCTCTCCGTAGTCTCATGACTCTCCTTTCCCAAATCCTTGTTAAAAGCAGATGTGTGTAAAGGTCAGATAAGAGCAATTTGGGGACAGGTTATTAACCTAAAGGCCAGCCTCCCTGTCGGCTGGAGAGACCCCGCAAGCTGCAGCCATTAAAAAAGGGCATAAATGAAAGGAGTTTAATTAGGCAGACATCTACACAGGAGATGGCTGGGTCTCGGGGGGAATTCCCAGGAAGATATGTAAAAGCCCAATTCTGTAGGTTTCTATTACAAACTCATTCAAGATTAGATAGACTGAAGCTTATGCTGGGGAGGAAGACCTGTTTCATTGATTACCAGAACTTTCTCATCATCCGTTCATATGCTTTTGACCTTTTTTAGAATGAAATGGAAACTTTTCCATTTTCTTATTGAAAATAGAGGCAAGTGCTGTCTGCAGGAACCATAGATAGAGAGTTTCTGTCAGCTTTGTGATTTTTCCGTCAGTTTTTTCTTTTTGTTACTGGTATACCATAATGCTGACAGCTTTTATTCTTTGAACAAAGCCTAGCAAGGAAGTTTCTGTTGAAATGTGATTATTCCTTTCACCGGCACAGATGGGGACTGTTCCCACTTACTTCCGATTCTGTAACTGTGCTCCCAAAACTGTCACCCTTCACCTTGTTGGGTTTTTTCAGACACCAAATATTTTCTAGGTCCTGGCAGCTTTCCAGAGAAAGAGCTGCTCTGCTCTGCTGAAATCATCGGCAGAAGTCCTGTGTAATTCAGCTGTGTGCCTTTAGGCATAGATTTTTGCTTACTACAAATACTGAATATTCTGTTACCTTGTATCCATTTTTTTCCCTATAAGCCACAGAAATGAACTTCACTACAGTTATATATAGAACCCATTTCTCTTTAAATGCTATCTTTTCTTAGCACTCAAAAATCCACATCTGTGCATTGCCTAGACTTTTGTTATTTCTACTGGAGGGAAAAGGTAGAATTAGTATTGCAGATTTATTGCCACTGAATTTCATACTTCCCAAGAAAGAATATGTCTACTAGTTGTTTTCTTGGAAATGTAGATGCTCAATTATGATTCTAACTATGCCTCAAATGGTCTAAAACACTCAACGTTCACTTCACCCATTGCATGGTACTCACAGCATCTGGTAAAGAAATTTTAAGCCATCAACAGAGAGAATATCTATGAACCTCACCCTTCACCCTAGCCCAACTGGATGTGCATGAGCACATCTCTCTGCTCTGGTTTGTGAACTTGAATTTTTAGACTGACATGTGTAATGGATACAGCTTGTGTAATATATTCATATCCTTTCCAGTTGATTTCCTAGAACGTTTAAGTAATCTCTAGTCCTCTTTAAAGATTTCTATTATTTAGAATTGTAACTCTTTATATTCCCCTTTTAGATTACACCTTCATCAAGGAAGCCTTGATGAGTATAAGGTAACTCTTCATAGTTTCCTCTATATTCTCTCACTTCGGTGAAACAAAATGCAGTCTTCAGTAAAAGACAACAGTGAAGAATTATAAAAAGCATTTCTGAATGCTAGTACTGTCAATGCTTTTAAAATAAGGAAAGTACCATTATTCTTAAAATTAGTTTTCTCTTGCTTACTGCTCTTTCTATTTCTTCTGTCTAAAGTATTAATCCACTCCTCTATGTAGCTGCTGTTATACATAAACTATGGATAGCATTTCCACATTCTTCTTAGTTACCATTAGAATACATGTTACATAGGCTGTCTGGATATGATATATGTCTTTCTCTGCTGCAGTCTCAGAACCCCAAATCTAATCAAGTCACTAGAGTCCTAGGGGAAAGGCCAGGATCTAGTAGTGCTAAGGAGAATGATGGACGGTTTATTAGTTAAAAAGCCTTCCTGTCTTCTTTGTATTAACTCTTAATACTTTCTAAAAGAAAATTTAGACCAAAAACATTGAAGAACTTGCTCTAGTTCAAAAAGATTAGATTTTCCACTATGATTCTTCTAGTGGCTATTTTAGTTTTCAAAATTTGAAATCTGAACAGAGTCTGCGAAGTGGAAATCACTTTGCCTTTATAACTTTTCTGTAGATCAGTTCAAGAATGTAGTGATTCAAACTGTTAAATAACTACAAGCAATGGTGGCTGACCAATGTATGCTCAGGATTTTTTAGCAGCTTAACTTTTCTAAAGAACTGGTTTGTTGCAGAAGAAAAACAAAAAGATATCTATCTAATGACAAGAAACTACTAATAATTCAACAACTGATTTGATGGGGGGTTTTTTTAGCCCACTGTGGTTTTTGTTGTGGGGTTTTTTGTTTAATTCAGCAATGCAAAGAACTTTAACATAGTAAAAGGTTAAAAATAATAAAAAAATTCTACAGAAACAGATGCAGAACAATTATGTTTATATATACCAAACAAAAAATAAACCTGTTTGGCCATTAGTGCAGGAAAAGTTTAGTTTAGACAAAAGTGCAGAAAAAAGATTTTCTGTTTTTTTCAGAATGTTGTAAAAGTTAAAAAATAGTTATTGTAGGTTTGCAAAAACCAAGGCAATACGCTGATCAGCTTAATTTTTGTACCTGATTTTATAATTTAGAATGCTGACTTTATTCCATATATTATCATTTACCTTTGACTAGGGGGTTGAAAAGTAGCAGTTCTAACATTTTTATGTTTAATTGAAAAATTTCTATTTTTCAGTGAGCCAATTTAATTCTGTATGGACATTCAGTTTGTCAGATACTGTTATAGTTCTACTGTCCTGAGCTGTACAGATAAAACATATTATAACCTGTAGATCTTGCTATTTGGATTTTCTTTTTGGAGTAAAGCACCTTGGAAATTCCAATGAAAGTTGAATAAAGAGATATTGATGATGCCAGGTATTTAAATCACATTATGTGTTCTGCTCTAAGCTCTGTACACACAATATTAGATACCATAGCCCTAAACTACATGTTTTCTTAAATTCTGCATTTTGGATCTAGCCCTCTGTGCCTACATATATGGGACTTTTAATGACCAATGCTTCTAGGTTAGTTACCCATTACCATTAAACAGAATTCATTTGGCAGCTCTGTTTTATGCGGACATCAAACCAGAAAGCTTTCCATGTGAAATTTTGCTTTGGGTACGCCTGAATTAGCAGACTTTAAAGCACACACTGTAGAGAACATAGAGAATACAGTGTACTTAAGAAAACTGTTTATTTGTTAAAAACGCTGGAGGTATAATCTTGAGAAATAAATAACTGGATATGGAAAACAAATCCTATATGGTTCTTCATTGTGATTGTTGACGATAGGTGATATTCCATGCTGTCAATAATAATACTTTTAAGTAAGTGTATTATAAACTACTCGCTTTTATGCTTTGATGATCTTGCTGTGTTGTGTCCTGCAATCTTTATTAATGCACTGCACAAAGGATAATGAGAATGTGTTGTCTGAACTTGTCATTTAGGAGACTAAAGCCACAGATGAGAAAGCAAATAAAAATTACAATTTACACTGAGTCATATATACCAAAGTTTCTGCATTCTTAGTTAATCCAGTGACTAAATACAGCAATAGGAACTAACTTTTCTCACAAAAATGTTAAATCTAGGTGGACATTTATGCCCAAGAAGCATCATCTACCTCTCACCTTTGAGGAAATATTACTGATTTACTATTCCAAACAGTGAAAATGGAACAAGAAAAATCCTGTGGAATTTTTGGTTAAATTTGAGTTAAAAATGGGGCAAAGAAAAGTAAGTATATTATTAAATACATGCCTTGAATCAAGGTGGTGTAAAGCTGTTTGGCTGTGCAACCTAGGGAATCTGTAACATGCCAGGCTGAGGTCTCCACTCTTGCCATATAATAAGGTCAATGGGGGATTTCTAACCTTGGTACAGGAAGTGGTCCTGATGAGGAGGACACATGTTTTTCAGGCACTCCTGACCTAGTTGCCAAGCTTAATAATAGGAATACTTTCTGCTGAAATTGTCAAAGAGATTTGAGACTGGCCTTGAAGAGTCCCATTACGTTTATGGCAAGGGTAAAGGCACACCAGTGTACTCAAACCCTACCCTTTCCAGCCTACAGGCTGAAGTGATAAAAGTGAAAGAGCTCCATCTCTTGTAATATCTTCAGTACTTCAGTTCCTCATTGAAAATTAGGGTTTATTCAGGACTGGCTCTGAAGAGAGGGGACAACTGACCAAGGGACACCCAGTCTGTGTTTGGTCCTCATTCTTCCAGTCTCCAAGGAGTGAATTCTAACACCTGAGGAAATCAGTGCTTTGCTATAAGGATCCACATTTGCTTTCCTGGACCTCATCCCATCCTCTTCCATACACTTTTCTCACCCCAGACTGAAATGTTGTTGGATCAACTATACGCCTATGAGAAAGCTACTTTTGTGTCAGGGGACAACTGAATTCACTCAGCCAAGTAGATAAGGTTTTTGGTAGTGTTGTTTAGTGTTTTAACAGCCTCTGCAACTTAGCCACAGCAGGAGACTCTGTAAATGTACAGTAAACAAGAGCTGATTGATTTTGTAATCTCACGAGGGAGGTCTGCCTTCACATTTGACTAAAGCTCTCATTTCTTTTGCTCTAGTAAATCTACAAACCATAGAACAAACAGCACTCTAGTACTTCATATGTTTAAAAAAAGAAAATCTATTTCCGTCTTCCAAAAGACAGAATCGCAGGTGCAGAAGGTCAGCACCAGTTGCCAGGCTCTCTGTAGCACTGTGCTCCTGAAAAAGAGCTTTTTTTTTTTTGGAAACAACTGAGACAATTTTAGCATCAGCTCACCTGTGGTATGAACTGCATCTTCCTTAACACATGAACTTTCCTTTTACACAACTGCATTTGTGTGAACCATGATAAATATTTTTTGGAAAACTGAAAAGAGGAAAACAGATTATAGAAGTTAGAGGGTAATGTAAAATTTGTGCTTTTACAATGAAGCCAAGATTACAATAAATTTCCTTAGTGTGTTTAGAGCATTCTCATGTGCCCCTTGAGGCCAGTAAAACCATCTCTGACGGCATGTGCTGAGAGTTTAGGAAGGGAGATCAGTTAAAAGCTGAGGCTTCTTGGCATTCAGTATTTTACCTTTCACTCTTGTTTCAGTAGTGTGCACCTTTTTAATGCTTTGTAATTATCAAATGCTTGGGGGCTTTTAGCAATGCTATATTTTCCTACAGCAAATATATTTTTTCCATTATTTATGATGAATTTAACAAAAATTAGAAGTCTTCAAAACACCTACTAAGAATAGCTTCTCAAAAATTCCTGGTCTCATTTAGTATGGCAGACACCCAGAACATAAAATTTTAGGTTAAATGGTTAAAGATTTACAAAATTTTTAAGTAATTAAAGATGGTTTTAAAGCAGGATGTATCAGCAATCTTAAGCCATCAATAGCTGTGCTTTTCTTTGTGTTATCATCTCTTCATCCCACTTCTTTACCAACTTCCTTGAAATTTAAGTCCTGCTAGCTTACTCTGATCTGACATAAAGATTTACCATGTTAAATGACAATAAATACAAGGATTATTTTACATCCTTATATGTGTGTTTTAACAAGTCCAAGTTCTTTGAAAGAAAATGAAGTTTCTAACAGTTTTAACATTTTCTCTTAAGTGGTAGGAAGTTTCACTCATTTAAATGACAAGGGAAAATGCTCGTCGTGAGGAGCAGTGGCTAAATATTGCAAGGTATTTTGAAAGGAATATCATAGACTTTGAGTTAATTGCCAGCTAAGTTATGGTCAAAATAAAGTGTTTTTTTCTGTAGCATTTAACAAAACTTTCACAGCTGCAATTGTGTTGAAAGATAATATTAAATTCTTTAAACTTCTAGTCAGCCTGTCAGAAATTCAAAGCACTCACTAAAATGGTGTTCTAGCAATTGAGGTGCAGTTTCTCAGGTACTTTATGACCCTTCTCTTTCTGGTGCCATTGGGAGCCACAATATTTTGCAAAACACTTTATTGCAGTTAGTCATAGAACTGAGATACCTTTATTAGTATTTTCTCTTCACATGCCAATTGCTTCTATTTTCAGTCTTGCAAGAAGAAATGGCAATATAAGGAAGCAAATGAAATATCTTCGGTGAGAATGTACTTTGGAATTGAGTAAAACAGAAGCGTAATATGTGAATATGTAATTACAAAATAAAATCAATTCTGGTTGAGGTTGGTTTGGGTTTTTTTTTTCCTTTTGGAGTCAATGTTAGTTTCAACATGGTGAGAAGAAAAAAGAAAAACATCAGGCAGTGGTAAATTCTTAGTCTTTAGGTTTTACTCCTCCAGGCTGTCATTACTCATTGACAGTTTAACTGTTGTGAGCTGGACAACTTGCGTGATATTCTGAAGTACTGATTTTGATAAGGCAAAATTAACAACGTTTGCAAAATGCTTAGCAAATCTCTGCCATACTTTAAAGGCAACATTTATTTCTTCAGAATTAGTTTTCTGAGCCATAGAATTGAGGATGCATGGTCCCAAGAGAGTATAATTCCCTTCAGAGATAAGTTCATGTCATCTTTCCCTTCAGAGAGGTGGATGAATTTTAATTGGGTGCACCTGGGACTTCCCCCAGTCCCCCAGCGAGTCTCTCTGCTGACTTACAGCTCTGGCAGGGTCAAGTCTCCACAGCTGTAGAGTTGCATTTGATCCTTTGAGAAAATGTCAGCTGAGATTTCATAAATATAGCTTGAGAAAGAGTCCCTCCATATTTACAGCTTTAACAAAGCCACATCAGAAGCACTGATGTAAAATGCACCAGATATTGAAATGGAGAATGGGAGGAAGTGATGCAACCCTTTATCTGTTGAGGTTAGATAGCCCCCAAAATTTATACAACTTCCAAAATGACAGAGGAACTGAATTAATCCTTTTTTTTTCTGTTGTTCTAAACATATCCAGAAAGAGTTAAAAAATACTTTTGAGCATCAAATTCCCCTGGGCATCCCTATCACACACTATCCCACTGTCCCAATACCTTGGGTGACCTCTGTCCCACGCTCTCCAAGCTCATCAGTCAGAATCTTCCTGGTTAGAGATATTTGCACCTGTGTGCACCTATGTCAGTGAACCAGAAACTTTCTTTGTCACATATTTTGTATTCTAGATTTGAAAATATGTATTGGTTAGCTATGGTCTATAGTCCTTCCCATGGAGCTGTTAGATTTTAAGTAAAAGTTATATTATTGCTCTAAAAATTGTGTATTTGCCTTAGTTTATACCTAAAGCAAAGGACTGGTTGTCTTTGAAAGTAATGCTAGTGAATGTATGGTTCAGGTTACCCTTCAGAAGGAAAAATTCTTCCAAAGTCCGTGATCCTTTATAGCAATAAAGTTTGATCTCATCTCTTTGTCCTTCAGACAGCTTCACATCACTCCTCTAATACATTAGTAATCTTCCCCACCCAGATCTCTCTGAAACATCAATAATTATCCACCATCTAGAAACCCAGTACCCCGCAGGAGGCTCGTGTCACTTCTGAGAGCGTGTCTGAGTGAGGAGTGAAAGCAAAATCACATCTGACTCTTTGCCAAGAACGCAGGGGAAAGCGATATTGCCAGCAAGAGCAGAGAGTAAGGCTGGAGGGTGTGGAGTGGTAGAAGAGGTTGGGTACCTCGCCCTGAACTGAAGGTCAAGCTAAAGGCAAGATCACAATTAGTTCTTTTGCCATGGTTTTTTTATTCTTTCAGTTTGTAATATTTTTTAAAGGAAAGATATCATCAGACAGGAAATGCTGAGCCACAGAACAATGTCAGCTGCTACCTTAAAATATATACCTTAATATATATTGCCCAAATTCTTTGTCTCGGATCTGATGTCTTTCTTACTGTCTAGCTGGAAAGGACATTTGGGAAGTTCACCATGCTTGAAAGTTAGGGCTGTCATCAAAAGAGTACAGGCAAAAAAGAAGGTGATGTGAGAAATGTGATTTGACATGTACAGTATTGAAGTTCAACCTATATAAGGCTGCAGAAATGATGAAACTTCATTATGGACATCTAATTAATATTTGTTATTCTTGATGTTAATAATATCTATCTTGGCACTGGATGCTCATGATGTCTCTCTGTCTAGTTTCATCAGATCTGCCTCTCGTCAGATCTCTATTAAGACAGCTTTTGATAGAAACCCACTAAAGTTATCCCATAACATGAAAGTCTGTGTCTTGGTGATATATATTTTTAATTCGTCAGAGCTGTGGTTTATGCTTTACCAGACAGTTCCTTTACAGTCTTCTGTTTTAGACATTTAATAGACCATCAGGAGGTTAATTATCTGTTTTGTTTCATTTTTGTCAGATTGGCTGCAATATACTTTCATTAAGGATTCAAATAAATTTTAAGTGTTGAACTGTCTGGTTTTCAACTGGAAAAAGTACATACTAATATAACATCCAGAATAGGGGTATCTGTTTGCTACCAAGTAGCTTCATAGGTGATAATATAATATAAATGAATGTAAAATAGTTCATATACTTAAGCATTGTGGTATGTCATTAATTCCATGTAGAGGCTGTAACTAATGTTCCATTCAAATCTGTCATTTAAGTGATGCTTTGCACTCTGTCTGTATGAACAGAGGAGACAGATACCATAATAGGTTGCAATAACTGACCTGGTGAAGCCATTTTTAAATCATCCGAGAGTAATATACTTGATCCTGCAACCTTTCCTCCCACAGGCAGCCTGATTTCAATCTTACAGTTGCAACAGAGGCTATTAACATGGCATCATCTCTCATTCATGGGGGTAGGAAGAATGACAGCATTATATATGGGAAGTAACATTTTGATCTCTCAGTCATAGTGGGATGTTGGAATGGAGAGGGATCAAAACCCATTGCCTGAGTCTTGTAGCTGAAATGATGAAGAGTAATCAACACGGGCTCATGAGAGGATGGATGCCAACAGGTTTCCCTGTTGCAAACTGGGAAATTTAAATGTCTTGCCATTGAGTAGGTCTGTCTGAATATGAATATTCTTAGTACTGCTGGGAGTAGTCCTTTCCTTCTCCTTGCTATCTCGGGAGGCACAGTTTAATTAAGGCCTCTGTTCTCAGAGGAAGCCAAGATGGTGACCTTGTTGCATTCTCTCTCATCTTCAACAAGAATTATAGGAGTAGCAGAAAAAACAAAACTAGAGTCAGGGATTGAGACAACCATGGGTCACATTTGGTGGGGGACCTGAAGAATCCAGTGTATTTGGTGACAGAATAAACTGGGCAGGAAAAAGAGAAGATGTCAAGTAGTGTTTTGTCACACCACTACCACCCCGGTCAGAGCAGGACTCTCCTCACTCCTTTCACAGTTCTCAACTGTGAGGAAGGGACATGGCGTGTTTGTGTTTGTCACAAGGAAGAAGTCACTCAGAGTAGAGCACCCTCTGCCCTTGGGATTCCTCACACTGAGGGCTAAGTGAATTGGAAAGACTTAGCAACATGCATCTTAATTGCTCAGGCATTTTCTCATCAGGGCCACCAGCAGCTCCCAGGAAGGGCAATAGTCAGGTGCAGAAACTGGAGGCTATATGGAGCTCAGTATACACAGACTGAGAATTACTGAGGTAGTCTGTAAGTTAGCATGGGGAAATCAAGCTGAGCAGAAGGAGTGACATTGCCACTGAAGTTCCAGAAACTGGGGGATGTCGGCAGCAGTGTCAGGCCAGCCCCTCTGCAGACCCCGTACCTGGATGGCTGGTTTGAATTTTCTGAGGCTTGATAGGTGAACTAGAACTCACCCCCTGTGGATGCCGAAGGCTGTGTTGGGTTGGACTTAGTGACTTCATTATTATGCATTTTATCAACAAAATAACCTAAACTGACTCTAGAAAAGTAACTAGAAAGTTTTGGGAGAGTAAGTGTAGAGGCTTTGGATCTTCCTTAAGGACATTCTTTAGGGGGGGAAGGGTGGGAGGAATTATCCCTCTCAGATAATATCTGAAGCTTCAAATTTTCTTCCTTTTCCTTGTCAGAGGAAAAAAAAAAATCCCTACTCCTGCAGAAAAGATATTAGTGTCTCAGGCCTGTGGGGGCACGGCAGGGCAGGTACTTCTGTAAGGACTCTTGTGCTTTTAAGTGGCTCCAATTATTTTTGAATGACTAACTAGAGTGCTCATTAACCATTTCCCTTAGATCAAAATGATGACCTACAAGGTCATGTTAATTAAGAAGCACAGTAAGTCAGTATGAAGAGGTTCTGTTAGCACAAACAGCAGGCCCAATCCTGCATAACACTGTGCTCACAATTATTGTGGGTTTGTGTTCATCCATGTAATATAAAGAATTTGTAGGACAGGATCATTGCACAAATAAAAATTGCTGCAGGTCAGTTCAATCCAAGAGCAGCCACAGGCTTATTATGTGATCGTGAGCTGTGTCTGCTTTTAGATAATACTGACCAGAGCGTTCTGGCTTGCTGTGATCAGGAGCAGTGCCAATTTACCCTGTTGAGAAGAAAAGTTGACATATTCCAAGACTTTTACTTGCTTTCCAGAGTTTGTCATTTGGACTGGTATGGTGCAAGATCATATGCAGTGATGAAATTTTACAGTTGAATCATCGCA
>NW_010178130.1:0-1461 GCF_000695765.1 Mesitornis unicolor | reverse complement strand
AGCAGGAGTATGGGTACCTTTCATCCCATTAACCACAGGAGGCTCTAGCTGTCAGACACCCTCTGACTCCAATTAGTACAGCACAGCCCGGACTGGGACGTGAATTTCTCCTCTATGAACCAGTTTAGCCATGCCGAGTCTCACTTCTTGCAATACATTGCAATACATGACAAGCTCTCACCTCCCATTGCCCCACAGCTTCTCTCTCAGAATTTTTCAGTCCAGTCCCACCATATCCACGTGGGAAATCCATCCAACTGCTGGATCTGGGGTACACAAGATCCCAGCGCAGGGAAAGGGTGAGGAGATGCACAGGAGCCAAGGGTTCATAGTCATACACAGCCCTATGCTGCAATGAGTCCTGGGCAACATCTTCATGTTGACCAGCCACAACTGCATCCAGTTCCCTTAACACAAGATGCTTTTCAGATGACCAGTACTTGTGTAGCCATATGCCCTGCTATCAAACATTGGGAGCCTAGGCAATTCACAGGATTTGACACTTGACATCTCAGATGTTTGGACTTTGGGAAGATGAAGCATGCATGTTGTTAGCAGGATGACAAAAGTTTAAAATCAATAACCCTCTCAGAGTGTATATAGGATCATTGTAGCTGACAGACCTCTATGAAAATGGAGGAAAATCCTCTGAAGTAAGAATCGGGCCCTAAAACTGCAGAAAATAAGCTTTTACATTTGGGTCTTATTTTTGCAAATGGGGTTGAAAGTCTCATTTTGTAAATGCCTGTACACAACTGTACACCCCACTGAAAAATACCAGAGCTTGGAGCATTCTTGCTCATTTCTGTTTAGAAAACAGTTTTCTTTTTATTCTTAATAAAACTTTGTTAATAGTGTAGGAGTTATACTGTTTTCAACAAGTTTATATCTTAAACTCTTTACTTTTTCCATTCAAACAAGAAGAGAGAGTTACTAATTAAAATCTACACTTCAAAAAAAGAAAAATGCAGAAAATAAAATTAAATTTGAGTTAGCAATTTTCCTTATGAAATGTTAAGAGTTCAAGGTGGAATTTTTTGCCTCCTGTTACAGTGTTGGACCTCTTACTGTTGCTTCTAAGTCACATAGGTGGCTGGCTGCTTTTTTGTATTTGATATTCAGGGTCATATCTCTGCTGATGTAAACTGTGACAGCTCTGTTGAAGCCAGCAGAGCTCGGACAATATACACCAGCTAAGATCTGCCCCTTAGTATTCATCCCCATCTGCAGTGTGACTCAGGCATACTGAAACTGCTGAGCACCTGCTTGCCTGATGTTTTTTTAACGAGTTGAACTCTTTGTGTTGGGTTTGTGTCTCTGACAGGTTCCAGTTTAATCACATATAATTTTTAGTGTGAAGTTTCACCTTGGGCTTTGAACTTGCTGGCACAGAACAAAAAGTCCTGTTTCTATAGGAACTTGCATAGTAAAAGTAGCAGTAGTAGTAGTAGTAGTAGTAGT
>NW_010178129.1:0-1394 GCF_000695765.1 Mesitornis unicolor | reverse complement strand
TGCACTACCGCATGCCGGTGTTTCACATGGCTGGGAACTTGGTTTTCTCCGTGCAAGCTGACAACTGATGAGACCTACCTGCCCGGTAAGGTGGCAGATGAAGCCCTGGGGTCATTGCATGCCTTCCTTGGGTCTCAAACACTTCTCTAAAGCAACCGTGAGGAGCAGGTCGAGACAGAAATGGTGGTTTTGGGGGACTTTCTTTCGAATACTTTTGACACACAGCCCTTGGGAGATGCCACCTCCATCCCTCTCCTCTGGTTTTCCAGGGAACAAGGATCTGGAGCCCATCAGGTACATGGTCATAGCCACGGCCACCTCTGGGCCTCAGTGCCAAGTGGAAGTCGCCATCCAGAGGACCCTGTCCCTCCTCTCCCAATGCCTGGTGAGGGGGGAGAACGTCGCCCTGGTCCTGCAGGACATCAGGGTCCTCCTCATCGAGGGCACCAAGGTGCAAATGAAATACTATTACAAGTTCCTGCAGCTGCTCAATGGAGAGAACCTGGAAAAAGTGGTTTCCAAGGTGAGTGTTGCCGTTTGTCGGTGGCGCAGTCACATGGAGGTGTCCCAGCACCACTTGCATGTGGCCCATGGGGACACAGCCAAGCACCTGGGACAGGCGAGAGCTTTGGTCCTATCAACTCTCACTGCCTTGGCTTCCTGCGACACTGAGAGCCTCAGCCATGCTCAGGACATCCTCCCACATCTTCCCATCATTGGGATCCTCAGATATTGAGTATCTCATCCACAATGAGGACGTCCTCCCATCTTTGAGTTCCTCTGGTACTGGGACTCTCAACCATGTTGAGGACGTCCTCCCAGCTTTGGGTTCCGCCAATATTGCCTCAAGAATGATGGGGACGTCCTCCCATCTTTGGGCTCCTCTGACATTGAGTGCCTCCAGCACGTTGAGGACCTCCTGCCATCCTTGTGCTCCTCCATTGCAGGTCCCCCAGCTGCTGAAAAAGGTGGTGTCCCCGGTGACGCCCGTGGCCTCTCTGAGTTTCTCCGGCCGTGTTCGTCTTTCCCAAGTGAGTACCTTGGGTGCTGCAGCCACTCTTGGTTCAGCGTTTGCTCCTCATGACACCATAGGTGTCCTCCCACGGGGAACGGGGACAACCAGGCCACCACTCCTGCTGATGTCCCCAGGCTGTAGTCGCGCTTGTAAGGCAGAGCAGATGGGAAAGAGAGGGATTTAGGCACCACTTTCTTCTCATGGTGGCCTGGACTTGTTTGTTGGGTGACACCGTTCCCCAGGACTGTCCTTGGGGATGGGGCATCATCGCCTTTGAAAGAACAAGGGGGACTCAGGAAGAGCATGTTGGACTTGGGAAGAAGATGGGGGACAGGAAAACCATGGGGCTTTTGGCAATGGCAAAATGTGCAGGTGGTGC
>NW_010178128.1:26872-33543 GCF_000695765.1 Mesitornis unicolor | reverse complement strand
CATTGATTCAGCCTATCCAGGTCCCTCTGCCTACCTTCCTACCCTCAGGCAAATCAACACTCCCTCCCAACTTAGTGTCATCTGCAAACTTGCTGAGGGAGCACTCAATCCCCTCATCCAGATCACTGATAAAGATGTTAAACAGGACTGGCCCCAAAACTGAAGTCTGGGGAACACCGCTTGTGACTGGTCGCCATCTGTGAGGCCCTGCTGGTCTTGTTATCCTACCATTACTGCAGAGCTGAGTCTTGTGCTCATGATGTAAAACCAAATTAGTTGTCAAGAAAATTAAAATTATGGCCTCGGAATTTTCTTTTTCTTAGAGTTTATGTGCAACTTTAACGATAACAGCTTTTTATGTAATAATATCTGATTATATTAGTTTCACAACCTCCAATTGTTCCTTTTCAATACATTCTTCCTTTGCTAAGCTACTGTATTAAATTATTTTTCTCCCGTAGAATAGTAGATAAAATAATTTCATTGTTGCATCATGCAAACTCTCTGCATAGCATACTTCATCTGAGACACTGGTTACTAGAAAGTCTTAAAAGCTTTCTTTTCCTAATTAATCTTTCTATTTCTTGTTAAATATCCTTCTTGCACAGATGATGCATAGAATAAATCTATGTGCACCAAAAGTCAACAAGCTGAAAGAGCTGACTATTATCATAGTCTTGTGTTTCAATCTGAAATTCCTTCTAAGAGTATCTCACTAGATTATTCAATAGAAGACACAAGAATGTGCAAAGATTGAAGCATATTCTCAATTTTGGTCTCTGGAAGTACCTAGCTAGAAGTCAGTGAAACTGTTATCAGTCTTCAAGTTTAAAAATATGCTTAAATTTTGTGTCAAAATCTAATTCATATATATGTATATTTAAATTTAAACACACAGATAAGTCTTGTCATGATTATTTGGGTGCTAGTGCATAGCTGGCTATCAAAATGGATGGGGGAGACAAAACTGTGTGAAACACAAATTATTTTCACTGAATTTTTTTCCATCTACGTATTTCAATCATAATGTGACAGGTTATTTGTATTACAAGCACTTTATGATATTAAAATTAATATATTTGGTTTCACAATTCATTTATCCTCAGTCATACAATGATAAACTTCACCACTATCCAGATTAACAAACCAGCACCAATAAGAACAGATATTTCAATACAGTTTATTGTCCTCAAACACAACAGCGTCAGAAAGTTAACACATCTGATTTAAGAGAAAAGTACTTTGTAAAAGGCTAACAGGCATAGATTACATGACACCACTACTAAATACTCTGTAAATGATAAATGTGCTAATACTGTAAAACAGCCAGTGTGAATAGGTTTCTTTAGTGTCTCCGTTTAAGGGTCAGAGAGAGAGAGAGAGCGAGCAGGATTTTCTCTCTATTGCCCCTACACCTCCCAGGAGGAGGATTAAGAAAAAAGGAATAGAGAGGGAATAATAAAAAAAATGCTCCGCACAAGGTTGGAAGTTAAGACTGTAACAAGTTTAATGAAAACAACAGGGGAAAGGAAAAGGGAATTAATAAGGGACAAAGAATAATTATATACAAAACCCGATCCCAGTAGTCCCGAGTGGAAGTGTCTGAGCAGTGCCTCGTGGCCGCTGCGACCGCTGTGACTCCTCACCAGGGACCGCAGTGGTGCTGGGAGCGGATGGTGGTGGATGCTGCCGAGCACGTGGAGCTAGGCCCAGCCATCCCGAGATGCGACAGGAAGCAGCCCAGGAAGTCAGGAAAAGCCCGTGAAACCTCGGTTTTTTATAGACTGTGGCCGGAAAGGGGAGGGAACAGTACTGATCTCGGACCCCCCAGGGTCCTACAGACACCACCTGTCCCTCCCTTTCAGGCTGTTAACCCTTAAACCATAACATTTAGAAATAGTCTGAATATGCAGCCCCTAGAGAAGAAATTAGAATAACTTAAAGCTGAAATTCACAGATAGAAGTTGTGAGGTCCAGGAGTAAGAGAGAACATCAATCTCTTCTAACCAAACATATCAGACACTATTGGCCATAGTTGTTACCCCCAGTGCCAGGAAGCCTGCTATCTAATAATGCCCAACTGATGCACTGTGTCACATTTTGCAATCACATTGTCTAGTTACAGTTACTAATTCTGATTGTTTGTCCAGTCTCTGGCATCAAAGCAAGATTAACACTAGTTTCTCTGTATTGCACTTAAATACTTCAGTGTAAAATAGCATCCTCGCATATTCCCAAGGAGACAGAGAGATAGGGACACAGTAACAAACCCAAATCTCCTTGTTAAAGAACTATATATGTATTTAAAATACTATATGCAGCTGGCAGAATCCACGGTTAACAATAGACTGAAATAAATAAATGCAGGCAGTTTATCAACACCCCAGAGAGAAGACCAATGATTGCTATGGGAATAATAGGGTTACTGTTCCATAAATAGATCTAAAACCCGAGAGGACAGAGTCCAAACACAATAAAGATTGCAAAAACTATCACAGTATGACAGTTCTTTATTAATATTTGAGATCAAACTACATGTCATATTTTAATCTGGTACCAGGGAAAAGTTCAGAAGGGGGACTCCTACGTCCCTGTAGTGAGGCAATGACAAACATGCCCAGGACTATTGTCAGATCATTCGCACTTGTCTCTTGCCAATGGGGACAGAGAAAATCTTTATCAATTACAGCATGCAGACAGTACCTGTGCTATTGCCAAACACCTTCCCTCAAAGCTATGGGTCAAGGAGGCCGTTCAACCCCTTTCAGACCAGTGAGATGAGAAGCCTGGTCCTCAGCACTTTTAAAGTTGAATGTCCCAGACCAGGTGCACAAGGACTAGATCCTTATGTGGCAGCTCCCGTAAGTCTAACTGCACTTCTTAATCTCACTGACCCCTTTTCTCTATTGCCACTGTTAACAGTGGCAGATTGAAAACAATCAGAAGCAATCACTTCAGAGCAAAGTAGCAATTTACCCAAAAGTGTGTAGCATCCACAGAGAATCAAGTAAAATACAGGCTATTTGTTTATTTTCCTTCTCCTAAAGCCTACTATTTCCTTGCATGCTCAGTAATTCCCATTCAGCCCACTTACATCCAACTTATGTCCAAAAGAAGCAGACTGCATTTCTACTTCTTCCAAACACTCCTCCAGGTGCTCATGTTAGTTATTCCATTGCTGACTTCCTTTCTATTGGGAACTTTCTGAAGCAAGGTTCAGTCTTTTCGCATCTGCATTTTCAGCCTTAACTAAATAAATGTGTAACTCTCCCTGCTCTTGGAAAACAGCATTTTCCAGGTTAACTGTCTAGCTGTTATAATCTGTCTCCAAGTTGTGTACCTCAGCTTCCTATCTCACTATAGCTGCATTTTCTGTTTGCTCTCCCCTTGATAGTGTTCTCTGAATTCAATACCAGTAGGAAGGACAATATTAAATATGCAAATTAAATTGTTATTAATAACAAATTTTAAAAAAATCCTGATTTTAAAATTATTGTCTACATGTTTATATCTAGAGTGTTTCCATTTTTGTGTAAGGTTGCATTTTAACTATGCAAGTGTTCCTTAAGCAGACATTTTTTACAGAATGCAATGGTGTATTAGAGCTAAAGCAAATTGGATTGCCCCTTCTCTGTTCTCAGGGATTGCTTTATATCTAGCAGCTCACATTGTCAACAAATGTGATCCCAATAAGGACCACGATGTTCTTCAGCAGCTGAATCAGTCTTATCTTACAGATTTTTTTTTAATTATGTTTCTCAGTTTTTGTTTCAGAACTCCAGGGAACATTTTTCCTTTGGTAATTTTTTTCCCACCAGAGCCCAGTGGGTTATCAGTGACACACTCTTCTCTCAATTCTGTCTTCTCCATTCAGCTGAATCATTACTGAATTTCATGTAGCCTCTAGTCTGTGTTGGGCTACTGCATTTCTGACAGCAGAGGACACAAGTAGGGGCAAGGCAGTTCTCAACATCCCTAACCTGAAACAGGGAGTTCCACATTCCCATTTCTCCTTCCTCAGCTCTGCTGTTTTGCCCAGTCAAAGTAGTCACCTCTGGCCTACCATAAAACTCCCACTCATCTCAGCCAGTGAACTAGAACTCTTTTTTCACATCAGCTCTTCAGATTCCTCACATCTCCAGTGTATTAATAAGCCCCTTATTCCTATTTTTTCTTTAAAACCTTCTAAGCACCCCAAAGCTTATGACTCTAACAATATTAAAATACCTGGGAGGAGGGGCGCTAATTTTATATTATGTTTAAAAATTAAATACAGAACTCAATGCATGTATGCTGAAGTTCCTCCTTCTTCCTACTGTTACTTTGTTCAGGTTTGGCTTCCCAGAATTCACTTCTAACCTCCCACTCACCACATTCCCCAGGATCCTGGCATTTGATGTCAAGAGCCTAGGGACAGCTGAAGCTAAGCCCACACTCTTCTGTGGCCCTTCTTGAAGAAAGTAAATGTTTCTGGCAGGAATATAAAGTAGACTCTTCTTATGAGTAACCCACACAGCTAGGAGTCCAGGAGTTGAAAGGGACAATATGTCCAAAAAAAAGCCCCAGACTGATCCATCATGGTTTTCTCATGCAGATTTGGAAATCTTAAAGGTCTCCAGATGCAATTGTACCTTATTTTACATTAAAAACTCATATAATTATGCACTTTAAAAAATATTTCTTTAGAAATGGTCTGTATCTTTTTAATAAAACCTTAGGTTTTAGGAGCTGTTTTGTTTAGGTATTTTGTGCCAATACTAGAAAACACATATATGAGCAGTGCTACTGGATACATCTATGAGGCTATAAATTCCTCAGAGATCTTTGTCAATAACAGCTAACCCAGTTAGCCCTGTAAATTTTTTCCACACCATAAAATAAACATCTTCCCTTCCTCCTCTGGCATTTTTTGATTATAAGGCTCAATTTCTGTTTAACAGGCACTATTAAGTCAGGAAGATTAGTTCACAAAGCTACCCTTAAAAAAAAATACACTCACAACTACTTTGTCCAAATCCATAGGCTTTTTAAGTGATTATACTCAAAGTGGATTAGTGACTTGTAAACATAGTGACTCAGCTGCCTTTCCTATTTCTCCACCACTCTGCATTACTGTCACGCTCCACTGTGACAGGGTCTCATCACACACATTGAGTTTAGTAAGTGAATCTTGTCAAGTGACTTCAGACATGCCTAAGGCTCAGAGGCTTGTTGCAGTCAGCATTCCTTCAGATGCTCTGTCAGCAGAAACTGGAATAAAAGCTCTCATTTATGCTTTGAATCTGGGGCACTGACTACCTTGAAACACCAACTCGATGCTCAAATACTGCACTTTCAACAAAGGAAATGTTAGTTTTGTTAGTCTGGCTTTTACTTTACATGTATCACTTTTGCCATGACTTCTCAGAGACACTGGAAAGGAAGAGAACTAACAATAAGAAACATGTCACTCCCTGAACAGTTCCAGTAAGAAGACAAAGAGTAGAACCTATTTCATTGTGCTAAATTACTTGCAGATTGACTTCAAAACAGAACTGTTTACTGAAGTGTTCCACTAGAAATTTCAGTAGAGGGATTATGGATTTGCTTTGAAGTGAATGTACAGCTAGTAGTGATTTTTGCAACTAAATACATGCAGGAACTACTTGAAGAGTTTGAAAAATAGTTTTAAAATAGTTAAGTGTATATTATACTTCATGGACCAGATTCTCCAACTGGAGTTTCATCCTTTATACCATTCAGTAGCCAGAAGTCCCTTACAGATCAGGTCTTTCATTTCTGAAACCGCAGAAGATGCATTGCACTCCTCAGTAAAGGATGAGTACCACAGTATTTAGAATTTATTCCTTTCCTTTCTGCCTGCTCTCCAGTGGTTTATGTGACTCAAAGCAAACAGAAGAAGAACCTGATCCCCCCCCAAAATAGCTTCCTGAAACCTTCACTTGCATTTCTGTGTGTAGATGTATGACACAGATGTATGTATAAAGGGGTGTGGTGAGTAGGTTGAGAGAGATTCTCCTTCCCCTCTACTCTGCCCTGGTGAGACCGCATCTGGAATATTGTGTTCAGTTCTGGGCCCCTCAGTTCAAGAAGGACAGGGAATTGCTTGAAAGAGTCCAGTGCAGAGCCACAAAGATGACTGTGGGAGTGGAGCATCTCCCTTATGAGGAGCAGCTGAGGGAGCTGGGTCTCTTTAACTTGGAAAAGAGGAGACTGAGGGGTGACTTCATTAATGTTTATAAATTTGTAAAGGGCGAGTGTCAGGAGGAAGGAGCCAGGCTCTTCTCAGTGACAGCCAATGACAGGACAAGGGGCAATGGGAGCAAGCTGGAGCACAGGTGGTTCAATCTGAACATGAAGAAAAACTTTTTTACTGTGAGGGTGACAGAGGACTGGAACAGGCAGCCCAGAGAGGTTGTGGAGTCTCCTTCTCTGGAGACATTCAAAACCCGCCTGGACATGTTCCTTGTGACCTAGTCTAGGTGATCCTGCTCTGGCAGGGGGGTTGGACTGGATGATCTTTTGAGATCCCTTCCAACTCCTAATATTCTGTGATTCTGTGACACTGAACAGAATCTGTCTCCAGATATTTACTCTTTTGTTTCTTGCACTTTTATGTAAAGAAATTCACTTGCATAAAAATTTGAACTTTTGTTTTTAATTCAGCATGT
>NW_010178128.1:23524-26841 GCF_000695765.1 Mesitornis unicolor | reverse complement strand
CTGAAATGTTCCTCTTCAAATATGGCAAGTGCATGACAACACCAACAGACCACTGTCTTATTGAGAGGTAATCAAGGATCACTGATAGAAAAATACTTTACAGTAAAAACTGTGTTGCATTTTCTACTGCTCTAACCAGTGTTTGCACCCCTGCTGACTGAATTAGGACAAAACTTCAAGAGGCGGCATTAACACAAGGAGAAATGTAGGAGGCAGTTTAACTGAAATTCTTTTTAAAGCTTCCAAGTAAGATCTTTGAGAGACAACTTTTATTCTAACTGAATAATGCAGAGCAGTTGCAGAAAGTAAATTATAAATTAATAATCACAAGTCTTCACACAGAAAACTTGATTCTGAGTTTCATGTGAATAGAAATAGCAACATGACCTACTTTGCTAGCCAAAACAATCTGAATAACAAATACTCCCAGTGAACTCTATGCACAAGTTTATTGTCAGTCAGAATCTGAAAAATTAATATTGATTTGCCTTTATTTAAAGCACATAAATACAACATATGCACACTCACGCACACACATGATATATATACTTGAGTATGTGTGCATATAAATATATATTAATGTCTTACTGAATTATAATTTAGTAATGGGAAAACCTACATTTCTTCACTGTAGCTTCTGCTTCTCTTTTTTATGAAAACCGATGTGAGACAGACAGTGGGTAAAGGCATTCAGGTACAAAATTATTTAATTCATTCCTTATAGACAGTTCCACTGTACTAAGAATGTCTGCACTGATTCAGCAGAAACTATGGCCAGTTTCAAAATGATGTAGCATAAACTTCATTTCATCACTCATGATATCCCTTATCCATGGAAGTCAAACCATTCACAGGTGCCTTTTGCCTTTGCTGCTGTCTCCTCTGTTGACTCCAGAGCCACATAGTCCTTCAAAGTCTCAGCAGGCATCTTTCTTTCATTCATTCTTTCCTTCTTCTGTTAGTCTTGGACCAGGAAAGCCTTGTCCTCTCCCTTTCAGGGACCAAGCCATGTTCTCATGGGCTTTGGTTGCAGCCTCAGACTGAAGGCTATAAAGGGGTACAAATTCCCTGGGGCAGCAGAAATTAATTCTGGTAGCATTTTTGGAAAAGCAACACTACAAGACTAGCAAATATTTTCCTGAAGAATGTTCTAGGCAAGCAGGAAAATAAACCTCTGGCAAACAGTTAAAACTATTTCAGTGACACATAAAATTATATTAAGCTCTTGTAGTTAGACTTACAATTATGTAAGGAAATACAATATTTTTTCAATAAGCAGTCAAGATTTGCTCTTTTCCAGGAGGCACGTATATTTGAATTTGAACAGACTGAGAAATCAGTTAGAGACTACAATATTTTTTTATTCTAGAAAATGCACATTATTATATGTCATGGTTTAACCCCAGCCAGCAACTAAGCACCACACAGCTGCTCACTCACTTTCTCCCCAATAGGATGGGAGGAAGAGAATTGGAAGGCAAAAGCGAGAAAGCTCATGAGTAGAGATAAGAACAGTTTAGTAACTGAAATAAAATAAAAGGTAAATAATAAAACTAAATTGTAATGAAAAGGAAAATAGCAGAGAGATAAATAAAATCCAAGAAAAGACAAGTGATGCAAATGAAAACAATTGCACACCATCAACCAACCAATGCCCAGCTAGGCCCCGAGCAGTGGCCCCCACTGTCAACCTTCCCTCTAGTTTTATTGTCGATCATTATGGTATGGTCTATCCCTTTGGTCAGTTGGAGTCAGCTGTCCCAGTTGTATCCCCTTCCAACTTCTTGTGCACCCCCAGCCTACACACTGGTAGGGTGGTATGAGAAGTAGAAGAGGGCTTGACTCTGTGTAAGCACTGCTCAGCAATAACAAAGACATCCCTGTATTATCAACACCATTTCCAGCACAAATCCAAAGCATAGCCCCATACAAGCTGCTATGAAGAAAAATAGCTCCATCGCAGCCCAACTAACACATTCTATTAATGACACAAAAATAATATTCAGGTATTTAGGATTGCTTCCTACCACTGTTCAATATTTGGATCCAACAAAATGTGGGAAAACTAGGATACAGGTGCTAAGGTATTTGCCTATTACTGTCACTTTTGTATCTATGTCTCAGTTAATGTGAGCCCAGGTTCAGTGCCACACAAGCTTATTGATAGCTGTAAAAAAAGTGTAACTGGCCTTTCATAATATTGTGCACAGAATCATTTTTGATGATTGTTGTGGTATAGCTGAAATGAGATGTTGTGGTATAGCTGAAATGAGAAAACACACAATACTTCATGTCTGTTGGAAGTAGCAACAACATATGAATATATTATCATTCACTGAAGTTTAAGCCTCATGCCTTAGAGATGACCAAGACAAATAGCCAGCACCATGTTAATCTTCAAAAAGAACTTGTTCTTCATGTCATGAAAAATTCTTTCTTTCCAGTAATATGGTTTACCGTGTAAATTAAATCTCTAAAGTAATGGAAGAAATAACCCATGACACTGGTGGGGGAAATTAAATTAGAAATACTAATAGCAGGTCAGCATGGTCCGAGCAGAGGTAATAGAAGTGACCACATGAATGATAAGCAGGCCTTCACTATGCTGTGACATCTGTCTCCCAGAGACTATGACAAACATTCATCTGTGTGGCAAGCAATTCACAATTCAGGCACTAGCATGTTTATAGTGCAGCCTGACACTGGTGGAGCAAAAGCATGCCAGTCTTTCTCAACAGGATGTTTTAATTCCCTAATGAAGACCATTAAGATAAGTAAAAATCTTTGACCTCTGCCTCTCTGCTAAATCAATCTGCCACTGTTCCAGATAACCTATTTATTTATTTATTCATAAGCACAGAAGATATTTTCTGAACTAGTACAATTCCCATTCCTCCCAACATTGCTAAGTTATTGTAATTCTACCCTGGAACAGTAAAACACCAGGGCAAAAAAGGCAGGAAAACATAAAGAAGGGATTCTGTTTCGGAGTTTTAAAAGATCCAGTATACGCTTTCTCTAAAGATTTTAACATCACTGCAACAGCCATTGGCAAAATAGCAGGGTAAGAAGTTAAGGTAAAATGGACTCTTGCATGTCATACAAAGCACCTCCTAAATTCAGAGGCTGATTTATTTCCTAATACCTGAGCATGATCACTGATCTTTTAATGTAAACATAATAATGTAATAAATAACATATGTGCAGAGAAAATACAGGTTTCTATAAAACCCAGGGTTAAAGAGTAAGGTCACATTGTACCACCTCTTCTCTGCATTAAAACAACTTAATAACACACACCACCATCATTACCAAAT
>NW_010178128.1:20767-23493 GCF_000695765.1 Mesitornis unicolor | reverse complement strand
GGAATTAAGAATATAGATAGTAGACATAAGTGCAGTAGGATGACAAATATTAAAGTGTTTGGGAAAGTGTGTAAGTAAATAAATAAATAAGCCTTCCAGCATATGAGCTCCTGTTCAGATAATAAAAGAAGCAGAAAGAAATGCTTGTGTACATTATCCACAGGATATATGTGATCTTAACCTTTTAGTCATTATGTTAAAACAAACAGCATATTAAAATGGAAATTTCCCCCGAGTTACTGATTTGCAAAGTGAAATAATGAACTTCATATCCCTCCTTTACTCACACTACTTGTTTCCATTTAAATGGTGATTAGGCTTAGTTGGTACTAATGATCACTTGGCAGTATTATTACATGGCTTAAAAATCCAGAGGTACAATTGTAAGGATAAAATGCTACTAAAAATACCAGTCAACATTTTATGGTTTTGCAGTAGACAACTCTGCACTCTAAGTTTGACATTTCCAAATAGCATCCTGGCACACAAGTACCCCTTGTGCCAAGGCTCAGATAATTTTCAGAGGCAGAGCACCATTTTCTCCAGCTCTGCAACACTCTTCCTGACTGCTGAAACCTTCCTACTGCAGATACACACGCATCACAGGATTCCTGAAGAAATGGCTAGCTAAACACACACAAACAAAATGAAAATACTGTGGAGAGCAAGGAATACATACAAAAATGCATTAATTAGTTAATTAATTAAAGCACTCTCAAAACCTAACTTTTTCGTTTTCCATAGGTTGGATTTCAGAGCTAGCTAACATACAGATTCTCGTATTTTAATTTTTTAAAGTTTTAGCTATCAGCTCTAGAAGCCATAAACTTCTTATATACTATATATCTTTTTCTCAAATAAATATTCTGACAAAAGTATTGGACTTGTCTTCCAAGAAGGCTAAAGAAAAGATGTATCAGTGATCCTCAGATTCCCTTAGATCTAATTCTTCAGAGCTACAAAACTAGTCGGAAAAAAGCCCCATTCTGCTTCCAGAGCAAAACCAAAGATTACCTTAACATCTCTTTGAAAAAGAAAGCCAGTAAGGCTATTTTCCAAACTGCTACTCACCTATGACTACAACTAAGGAAAATTTCAGGGATGACTGACTACAGACTGAGGAGCTGTAGAGACAGTTTCTTCTGGGAAATTCCTAACTTTGGAACTGAAGCAGCATTAGTACAAGACAAAAAAACAAGGACAAAAAGCCTTCTCAAATCTTTTAGGATTAAATTTTTCAAAGGCAACTTTAACTTAACGCCACTCTGATTGAAATCAATAGTCATTTGCAAAAAAACCCCCCAAAATCCCAACAACCCAAAAACCACCAAAATTAAGGCACCACTATACATTTTGTAAAATTTGCGGGATTTGTGCTGCTTCCTGAGCATTTTAATTAATTTTAAGGCACTTTTACATGGTCACTATGTCTCCATTAGAAATTATCCTGCTTCCACTATGGGAGTAGTTAGTTGCTAATAAATTTAATACTTACTCATTTTTTTACACAGGGGCAGGTAAAGAGCCCAGAGGTCAATACACAGTCATGCCGTACACAATTCATAGTCATGACAAAAAAGAGTCTGACATGTCCAGGCCCTGAAGGTATCCCTGGGCCTGTGCATGCCCCAGAACCCCATGTCTGCCCCTACGGCTATCAGACCCTGTTCCCAGTGATACCATGGCAGGGCCGGTCTCCAAGTCCCCACGGCCCTGCATAGCCCAGCCATGAGCCTCTTCAAGCCAGGTCCACCCAGTGGCCAAGGCTCCAGGTCATCCTCAGCCAGAGTTAGTGAGGGCCCTAACAGCCCTGTCACCGCACTGACCCTGTTCCTTAGGGACTGACCCTGTCCCTTAGGGAGCAACCAGCCACAGTCTTTTTGGACTCTGGTGTCTTGACATCAGGTCAGGGTTTTAACCATAAAAATTGTCCTTGTCAGAGAGCCCTTTCCTAGATCTGAGAAGCGCTTCTTTGTTGCTGCTCCTGAGCAATGCCACATTTGTTTCAGGCTTCATCTCTTTTGTTTCTCTTTAGAGAAAGAAACCAAGGCTGACCCTTCTGTGAGCAGAAAGATAAGAGGCATCAGCCCATAATCCTTTCCCCTGGGAACCCAATAGTAGAAGCTAGAAAGAACTTGGATCCCAGAGAGCTTTCTTTAAGAAAAATGACACCAGAATTAAAAGTTTTAAACTTTTTTTTAACTGGACACAACATTCAACACTTGAATTTATCCTTAAAGTGGCAGCCATTTTACTGTATTCCAGCTTGTGGTCTTCACCTAACAAGAGTCAACGTGACAATGGCACATCAGCAGAACTGACACATGTCAGAAGACTTCTGCAGTTCAGCAGAAACAGACAAGTTGGTGGTCATGGACCAGCAAAAGAGACAAGTAATAGCTTGTTTATACCTACTACCTGTCTCAAAATGAATTATATTTATCTAGAAGGACAGGCTATGTACTCAGACTCCCATGCACTTAGCTGGGCCTTTTACTAAACAGAAATAAATGCAGGAGACAAATATTTAATCCCATTTACATTTAATTTCCAATGTTAGTTTAATACCAAGTAAAGGTAAGTGTTAAGCAAAAGAGGTGCTCTTCTGAGCTCCTGATTCACTTGGGGTATGGAGTTAAAGCATGCTTGGTTCTAGTCCATAGTTCAGTGAAGATCTGAATGAAAGTTGTGTGGCTGAGCAGAGAAAAGTATGCTGTACCAATCAT
>NW_010178128.1:0-20751 GCF_000695765.1 Mesitornis unicolor | reverse complement strand
AGTGTTTGGTGCACAAATGTGAAAACACTCCAAAATCCCAAGTCTCATTCATTTTTGGAAAATAAAAATTTTGATCACAAATCGATCTTCTAGGAGATGGTAAAGAAAAAATACATTATAGAAATTAAAAACAGTGGAAATTTTTTTTTCTCATGTCTCCTTTTTCCCCCTTATCCAAACTAAAACCAAGCAACAAGGGAAAAGATTAATATCTAGTTACTTGAGTGTATTTGCACGTATACTGGCTTGAGATCCAACTCATTTTTAGTGAGAATTTGCTCATGATTTCATTTAAAAGTCAACCTAACTAATGTCCTGTTCTTACAAATTTGAGCAAGCAACATGCAAAATATGAGTTTTAAGAAAATAAGATAACTATTGATTTAGTTCATTAAGGTGTAAATGGTGCAATAAGGGACAGATGAAAAAAACAAAATTAGTTGGTCATGGAACTTACAAAGTTCTAAAAGAGAACCCTCACACTTAAGTGGTGTGGTATATACAAAGATGCTACTCATGTTTTACACCTGAATATTTTAGCTGATCTAAGTGAGTTGTGGTGCAAAGAAATGGTCTGGCTTGTTTGTCCATTCTCAGGAATGGGTTCCCACTCCTCCCTTTGGGTTACCTCTGGAGCATACACATTTGGGATGCATTCAGTGAATTCTCTGGTCTAATTGAAAAGGTTTTTTTTGTGGTTGTCTTCACACGAGCAAGGAGTCTGAATCACACAATGACAAGCACCGTGAAAAGACTCCACGATGAAAGCATGAGGTTTCATGTCACATGAGGCAGGATTACGCTATTCATAAGGACATAGCCTCAGATCATTATGTGTAAGACTATGAGAATGCACCCTGAGCAGTGTGCCCTTTGTGCAACTCTGATGGATTACTAAATTTTTTTCAAAGATAGATTCTCAGCAGAGAGCAGAAGTTAACGGTGTTGTTACTGGCTTACATTAGCCTAGAATCAGACCCACAGCCATATGCATGATTGTGTTTAGGTATATGTGTATATTTTTCTGTAAATCTTCATGATATGATACACGTTTGTGTAGGTTTATAAATATGTGTCTACATATATATACAGATCAGATACAAGATATACACAGACATTACACGCTCTCAAAAGCCTGTTCTCCTGCATTAACAACAGAATATTCCCAGCATTACTTTGATTTGCAACGCTTCTCTCACCTTCCAAAGACAATTAAGGAGGAAAAAGTTGCACATTAAGTGTTCCCATTATGAATTCTTTGCTAGGTTTTTTTTATTAGCACAGCGGATGATGAATTAATTTGATATTCAAGTAACGCTCATTTCTGCCTCCAATAAGAGTTCCCTCATAAAGCACCATTAGTTAAATGTACCATCACAATAAAAATCTAAGCAAAAAACCCCTTTATGTTACTTTAAATAATGAGCCCTCAGATAAACTGAATTAACACTATAAATTAGGAAATGTTGCATTATGGTAAGAATATATTATTTAGGTAGCATCGGTTCACAAGAGCAACAGCCAAGCTCAATCTTTCTGTTTCCCAATTTAATTGCACCAAAAAAAAAAAGAGGGGAAAAAAAAAAGGAAGAAAAGAAGGAAAACCTTTATCTAGGGCTCACATATACTCCCCCATGTACCCTAGAGGGATAAAATGAAAATAATAGATTCTAGTTCCAGTACTAAAAGAATAAATGCCAGCCACCTACCTGTGTGTCATTATAAAATTTCGTTAGTACACACCTACTTGTGTGCCAAAGCCTTTAATAGAAATATTATGTGAGATAACATTGGAGAACACTTGTAATCTATCCAGATGAGAGTTCTCTTTTCAATATAACCAAATGGACATCTCTCCTTCAGCTTGTTTCCTATCTGATAATCTATATACAAATCAACCTCTTACCCCTTTAACTGGCACCTTCCTGTGAAGCAGCTTTAATTCAGAGAGATTAGTTTTACTACATAAACCTCCTCTAGTATATCAGAAATATGACCTACAGTTCTTACTGTCTGTGGCAGTGGCATACACAAATGCTGTAGAAATTCAGATATGTTAGTCTTACTAATTAGTCAAGCTCTACAATATTGTGAAGGATATTTTTCTTGTTCTTGATACTTCACTGCTTTTCTTAAAAACTAAGCCACCAACACTGAAATTTTTGCTCAAATATTAGACTGCATCAGTTTACAGTTTAGGCAGATAGGAACAGTGAATACTTGTGCCATTCACAGTTATTTTGATCGATTTTTTTAACAAAAAAAGAAGCAAGTTTAGCAGACAGATTCAATGAGCCTATGAATTTTTAATCTGATGCACATCTGCTCTCCCACACACTGATGTAAAAATATAACCCAGTAACTAACACTGGTAGCACTAAGCACAGAACAAGACCCAGTCCGTATACAGAAGCTACATCTATGGCAATGAATTGAAAACACAGGTATGAGTTACACCCTGCAGTTTTCCATACTGTTAAATGATTACTGCAATTTTGGCCTGAGTCACTCAGTACTCTCCTTAGCAATGAACAGAGTATTTCTAGAGTTGAGCAGAAAGGGAACCATTGCTAACAAACCTGTCCACTGTGGAAAGGGAGAGGAGAACAATCTCTGGCTCATTTGATTTGTTTTCTGAGTGTAAATGTAACTAAAGAATTGCACCAGTACTATATACTTCCTAATGAAGAGAGTTGTTCAGGAATTTCCAGTGATTTTTTTTTTTCTTTAGAAAGCTCTGGTTCATTAAAACTGAGACCTTTTGCAGGAATGATCATATCAGTTTCAGCAAAGATAGAATACCTCATCAAAATTAGAGACAAGAATGACATTAGCAACCAGAAAGGTCAACAACTGATAGGATATTTACCTGGCATGGGAGATAATTAAGTTCAAGTCCCTGTTTTGAATCAGCTCAAACAAAGACTTGCATTCTCTCATCCAGCCTGCGCAACTATTTTGAACTAATAGCTGCTATGAGATGAAGCACAGTTATATTTTCATTCTCTATTTTTTTAACCTGGTAAAGATTAGGTTTCAAACCACAGGGAAGGGATTTTTTAACAATCTCCCACAAAGTTCTAACCATAAATCGTATCTCCATCTGTACCCATTCTCTTCCTTGACATCCACCAAACACCAACTCAACCATCTGTATGTTCTTTTATAAATACTTAGGGGATACGCACATAATTTTGATCTTGTATTTGATCCTGCAATAGGATCTAAGAATAGCTCATAATCAGAGGCGATTGACAGTAATGGCATATAAAAAGAAGAGGAAATATAAGTTATATCCACTTTCTTAAGGACATTAGTTAATGCATTTCAACTTAGAAAAGATGCACAAAAAAGGGTATGATTCTGATCGTAGGAGTTACACAAGTAGTCTAGAAGAGGTTATTGTTAATATTTCCAGGTATGGAGATGGATACTCTGATCCAAAAAGACACCATTTCAGTTATCTTCAGAGCGAGGGAACAGGATTACTTGAGCAGTTCAGGTATAGGCAATATTATATCACTGACCAGACACAAAAATAGATAGCACAGTTGAAATTATGCACATTATTCAGTTATATTTTACAATTATTGGTACTACAATGGAGCTAAATTCCCTAAATTGATTATATACTGCTGAAATAGGTAAACTGCACAAGACAGGTTGCATTGGAAAGTGTTTTTATTAAAGTGTTAGCTTGCTTATTGTATTCTGTTACACTCTGGTTATTACCAGAATTTATAGCCACAAAATTTTCCTTGACTAGATGTAGTCTATTTATGCTGGTTCAGTTGAATTGCGTTGGCACCAGAGATCCATGCTATAGCCTTGCCCTAAAAAACTGTCTTCAAACTCATTCTGGACTGATGACATCTGTTCATAACCACAATATCTCTTAGTTACACCTGTACAATTGTCTCGTCCTTCTGGTGCACAGCAGATTTAAGTGGTTTCTTCAGAGTAGGTAATGGTTTCACAAGACCTCAACCCCCTCCAGTTTTCCTTGACAAAGTGTCAGAAGGTTCCTGCTCCACTTGCCAGTATATGAGGTCATGAGATGAGAATGAAGGCAGTACTCCTCTTTGCTACTTCGTATGTGCATGTGTCTTTCTTCTCTGTGCAGTTTGTTCCTTTCTTATTTTATTTCTTCTTTTTACTTTTTTCTTTTTTTGGCACAAAAGAAGAAGCTTATATCTGTTCTTTTTGTTCTCATGGTTTCATGCACTCAACAAAAAAAAAAAGGAAAAGACTGAATTTAATGCTTCTGTACTAGAAGATTTAGCACACTTTTCAGCCTGTCACTGAACTGATGAAAGGCAGCACAACTACACACTTTTCCCAACTGAGCTCAGATAGGTTTGTTCACTAGAGTTCAAGTCTCCTGCCAACAACTCACTGCAGTTTCATATTATTCTCTTTCCATATTCAATCTCTCTGAGTGGATCAGCCCGTGCCCCTTCTTCCAGACTGTAAATTTGCCAGTTTTAAAGATTTAATAGCAGGGTTGCAGCAGTGACAGCTCTATTTGTGGCACACCTCCCTTCCCACAGTTGATAGAGGTCTGGTGCTCAGCCGTAAAGTTCAACTCTCCAACACCTTATCAATCAGCTTCCCTGTGTGACCCACTTCAGAAAAGTTTTAAATGAGGTAGTGAGGATTCTTCATAGCAGATATAGTAATTGGAGCGAAAAGCAAACCTTGCATTATTCCTCTAATACATCAGTTCTTTCAATGGATTGTTTGGCTCTGATATTAATTCAGAAATCATACAAAAGGTGGAAAGGGGGAAAAAAAATCTTAAAGAAAACAGAACAAGATCTTTTTTTTGAGAATCCTAAAGGCTTGTTCCAGGCTTAAAAATGTCCTGTTCATGTCATGAAGAAAAGCACTTTCCCTTCAAACCAGCTCATCATGGTTCCAGTTGTGAAATTAAAAAACATTGGGCTTCTTTCCCAGTCTTGGACTATGCCTGCATTTCAAAAAATACAGGTGGGAAGAGATAGGAAAAGACCAGAGAATTACTGAGAAGTGGATTTTTTTTTTGTCAAGAGCAAAATAAGTTATCTCGCTTAACCATTTATCATATAGATTTCCTTTCTGTCCATATTGGTACAGGCATGGACATGTTTGATTTAACTTACTAGGCAGTTCTGCCTGGGATCTGTTTGGAAATATCTTGCTGAATAAATAAAATTCTAGAGTCATAGCAGTAAAAAAAAAAGAGGACACTCAGTCTCCAAATATGGAGGCAAAGGACAGGGCAAGCACAAGTTGCAACTCTTTTCTTTCCTACCCGTTCATGATAGAGAGAAGACTGCACTGAAGTGGTTGGAAAAAGAAGCAAGGTCACCTTCCATAGTAGCTACTTTCAGACATACCAACTACTGAGCACTCACCACTGCTAAAGAGTATATGACCTCCTATTATAATAAAGGATATGACAAAACTGTCACTGTTAAGAAACAACACTCATAAACCAGAGCTGTAGACAGAAAAAAAAGCACACAGAATTTCAATCAAAATCTATCACTTTACTGACTGTTCTACCTATTTTTGTGTCTTTCACAATCCTTATTAATCAAGAATAAGTGACTCCAGTTTTAAGAAAAGTAAAACAATCCATTTTGCAGATAAAATGAGAGGAAGCAGAATTTTAGAGAAGAAAATTAGAAAATAAAGCAAACCAGAGAATAAACCAAGATGTTTACATAACACACTAACATCAGCCCTGCCTTTTACCCCTGCCTTTTGCCCTTTTCACATTCTTGCTTAACCTACCGTGTTACAGTTACAACTGTTGGTCGAGTCCCTGTACACTGTCATGTACTCTTCTCCAAATCAGTCAAGAAGTTAAAACTTTTTTTCTTTTTTTTAGATACAGTTGCTTTAATCTCATTAATCAAACGTTACCTTTTGGAAAAGTCTAAATTTCTTTTACTGTGAGTAAGTGTCTACTTTGGAAACGGAAGGGGGCACAAAGCTGGGTCCCAACTACTTTGAAAGTATAAAAATTAAAATAACAGGAAAGGTATAAAATTTATAGCCAGGTGCAGGTACAACTGTAATGGTGTAAATTCACAAAAATCTAGAGGGTCTGGAGGGAGACATGAAAGAGAGCTTGAGGGCAGTTAAGCTACATACTGGCCATTTGTCTGAACAGCCACAATAAATTGAGACCTCTCCGATTCAACACCTGCTTCAGAACAGGTCATTAATTTCCCAGGTATTTAAACCAACTATTGTACTCCAGTAGTAGACTTTCTCCAGTTTCCAGTGAGAAATATAGAACTGATCTTGAACAATTAACTTCAGAATATGGAATACTAAAATTGCAGACACAGTGAGACCCCAAGGAGAAGTCCTTGGCACAACTTGTTCAGTAGAACATGTAGGCATGTTGTTGAATCCCTTTTTCTGGGAATACCAGCCCAACAAACCTCATAAGTTTGAGCTCACCAGTGGTATTTTATGTGTATGTTTTCAATTTTTCTTATTTAAAAAAAAAAAAGACAAAAAAAAGACAGGTAACTTCTGTCTGTGTCGATATTCCCAGTACTGTGGGGCTGTGACGCACAAAGATATATGATCCATTAACAATGCTAGTTGCATATTCCTTGCTGACTTGGTCCTCAAGGAGAATTAATGCTTCTCCATCCCACTATCGTTGTTCTCTCAATTGTAAGTCTAATCCTTGGATCTGAAACTTCAAATCTGGAATTTTTTATATGTGTGAGAGAAAAACATAAGTTAGTGGGAGAATGATGAAACAGCATTTTTCTGTATAGTTGTATTGTGTTTACATGGCAAGGTTTTGGTAGAGGGGAGCTACAGGGATGGCTTCTGTCAGAAGATGCCAGAACCTTCCCCTATGTCCAATAGGGACAATGCCAGCCAGCTCCAAGACAGATCCTTCACTGGCCAAGGCCGGGCCAATCAGCGACTGTTGCAGCGCCTCTGTGATAACACATTTAAGAAGGGGTAAAAAAAAACAGCAACCAGAAGAGATGAGTAAGAATATGTGAGAGAAACAACTCTGCAGACACCAAGGTCAATGAAGAAGGCAGAGAGGAGGTGCTCCAGGCACCACAGCAAAGATTCCCTTGCAGTCTATGCTAAAGACCATGGTGAAGCATGTAGTTCCTCTTCAGCCCATAGAGGTTAATGGAGGAGCAGATGTCCACCTGCAGTCTGTGGAAGACCACAAGTCAGAGCAGGTAGATGCACCTGAATGAGGCTGTGACTCCATGGAAAGAGAAGCCCACACTGAAGCATCTTTTTCTGGCAGGACCTGTGATCCCGTGGGGGTCCCACACTGGAAAAGTTCTTTCCTGGAGGATTGCACCCCCTAAAAAGGACCCATGCTGGAGCAGTTCATGAAGAACTGCAGCCTGTGGCAAGGACCCACATTGGAGAAGTTCATGGAAGACTGTCACCCATGGGAGGGACCTCATGCTGGAGCAGGGGAAGAGTGTGAGGAGCCCCCCTGAGGAGGAGGGAGTGACAGAGACAATGCATGATGAACTGACCACAACCTTTATTCTCCATCCCTCTGCACCACTCGGGGGAAGGAGGTAGAGGAATCAGGAGTAAAGTTGAGCCCAGAAACAAGCCAGGGATGGTGGGAAAGTGCTTAAAGATTTGGTTTTATTACTCACAACCCTGCTCTGAATTTTGATTGTCAATGAATTAAATTAAGCTCACTTAGTCAAGTCTGTTTTGCCAGTGATGGAAATTGCTGAGTGATATCTCTGTCCTTATCTCTACCCACAAGCTTTTTGTTGTATTTTTTTCTACCCTACTGTCTAGTTGCAGAGGGGAAGTGATAGAGGCGCTTAGTGAGTATCTGGTGTCCAACTAGGGTCAACCCACTACAATAGTAAGAAACTTACAGTGAAGTTTTACATAATACTTAGTCTCAATTCATTAATTTCTACAGTTAAATTGGTTATGCTTGTATTTGCTTTCCTTTCTGTGAGTTTGGTATTCTTCCTGCTCCTCATCCCATAAAGTCATCCTCACTAGCACTCCCCACCTGCTACAGACAGAACAGACAAGCTTATTTGTTTCCCTCTGCAGAAGAGAAAACACAACTTTTTTGCAAATTCATGCTTGGTGCCGAGAGAAACACTGCCCAACCACAACAGATGTTTTGCTTTTCTTTTTAACACCACCCCAAGCGAGACCTTACATCAACAACTCAGACAAAAGGAAAGCAAGCAAACTGTGAGCTCTGGGTGGTGCTGGTACTGAGAACCAGCCCTTTTGAATAGAGGGTCACTAAAACCAAGAAATTAACCAGTTTTGTCCTCATTGTCATGTGCTTTGTCTTAATGAACTGTTAAGTCCTCCATCAACTCAGATACTGATTGTATTAATAATCAATCATCGGAAGTCCCTCATCTCTATTTGTAGTTCTCCTTGAATACACTGACACACCATCACCTTGTTTCCCTGCCTCCATGAATCAATTCTGGCAGCAGTCCTCATACCTTACCCAAGTAACACAGTTGCATGAGATGCTAAACAGAATGGAAAATAAATGTTTAGAAGAAAGAGGAAAATTGCGAATGACCATGCTGAAAGGTCTGGGTTTTTATTATAAGGAATGAAAAGACAAAATAAAAGAGAGTTGGTTTAGTTTTCCAAACAGAAAAATTCTGCAGAGAAAACACAGTTCTTCCTGGTAGGACTGCAGAGGAGAAACATGTTTCTGGAAGAGAAATTAATTCCATGAAGCTCAAAGTATCTTTTCATCTTATTTTTACTTGAATCTAGCAGTAATGTTCTTCCTAGCTACTTATTTATATTTATTTTACACAATAACCTTCATTTCTTCACTTTTATTTTCATACTCTGCTATTTTGAATCAATCATATGTTGGATGTTTTGATGTTGGAAAATCTCTTTTCAGGTATTTAACTTCCTTTCAGTTTATTTGGCTAGCTTTGTTATAGAACAGAAACACACAATAGAAAGCTCCCTTGAGCAGGAGTCTTTGACTCGGTTTTCAGAGATGCTAAATACTCACATTTCACCTTCTTTGAATATCATGCCATTTATTACATTTCAGGTCCTGGCACAGTTCTGCAGGATGCTCATTCTCCCTGTTTCTCTCTATCACAACACATCTATTCCGCTGGGTTTATTTTTCCTGGTTTTGTTTTAGGGTGTTTTTTTTCTCATTCCTTCTTATTTACTCTGTGTACGTATGCTGTATCAATTTAACTTAGCCTTTTCTTTTGATGTTTTCAGTAAAGAAATATTCATATGATTTTATCATTCTTTCAACTTTTCTCACCCATATAGTGCTTTCTATTCCCTTCAGTCTAAATACAGCTTCTTTCGATGTCCTACCATTCATCCCCATTAGGACAAAGTCACCTGTTGCAAGTATGATGCACTCTGGAGTATGTACACCAGCTCCAAATTTGTACTGCACTGTGTAAGGTATGACGTTGCTGCTTCTGCTACAAAACCTTAGTGATCAGTTAACAACTTGCACTTTTAGTTCAGGAGGGCATTCTGTAGAGCCAAGTGAAAGACAGCACAATGAGCAGCCAATGGTTTCTTGCCCAAGGCGCGAGTTCAAAAGTCATCAACCAGACTTGCAGAGCATCTCATCTACAGCTAAGTACTCTTTCAAGAAGGTTTCTATCTTTTTGTAGTATTGACTTACATTTTCCAGAAGATTTCTGTAACATTTTGACTGCATATTCAATTCTGAGCCTGAGGAACTTTTCCAGGAGAATGCCTACAAATAGATAAAACTAATGAAAAAGTATAAAAAATGCAGAAAGTCTCCAGTAAAACTAAAATTATCGTGTGGGTTTGTTACACTTGAATTAAATAAATAAAATATTCTAAGAATAATGTATATGGATAAATAAAAGTTATAACTGTAGAAGTAGTTATGTTAAGGTTTGATTTTAGGGTAGGCCTTAACTGGGAAACTTGCCCTGGGAAACAGGTGCAGAGAAGTAAGAAACAATATTCAAAGGATTTAATAGAGCATGTAGAACACAAGGAAATGGCAGTTTGTTGTTAGTGATTTGTTATTAGTTAAAATATAACATACCAAAGGAATTATGGTGGTGGGAGCTAAGTTAGATAAACAAACTCATAGAAACTTATAGTATTAAGTAAGCTGAGCATGCAAGATTTATAGTTTAGGTGAAATTTGTAATTGTTTGTAACTTGTCATCTGAACCCTTTATTTCTATGATGGATGTAACTGCTTGTAACTAAGGGATGTGTATCTCTGCACGTAGACCAAGCTGTAATAAGGTATAAAAGCTAAAGCAAAAATGAGGGTCGTTGGGATCCTGCCTTTGGACGATAGTCCTCAGGTCCCCGGGCCCTGAATAAAGCACCGCATAAACTGACACTCTGTTAGTTTGTGTTCTTTGTTCTACGGGCAACAGGTTAGCTATCAGAATGTGCTCAAAGAATGATGCTGAACATAACCTTTTGTTTCGAAATTACAGGTCATAATATTAATTTCAGGTACATCTTAGATCCCTGTCTGCCTATGAAGTCTACATTTAGGTCATTCTTATGAATCAATCTTTTCTGTGAGGATGGCATGAAGTTTTGGTGTCAGTAAGTGTTTCCTTAGGTCTGTGCATATTTACGCTTTCCTTATTTAAACTTATCACATGCAAAAAAATATAGCAGAGAAAAAAAACCTTGAAATAAATGTCCTGATTAAAATCAAATAAAATATGCAAGGAAACAAATTAGACAAAGATGAACTTTCTGTTCCAAACTCTATCTCTAATAATCACTGTCAGCTGTTTCCATAAAGACTTCTCAGAATGAAGCCCAAATCACATTGCGTGGCATTGGCTCTTACAGTGGCAAGTTTGCTATCCATCACTATAGTACCCAGAGCTGTAAACTCAGCAATGGGCATCAGCTTGTCAAATTCTCAGAAAATATGTCCAGCATCTCTCATCAGTCACAGACTTTGAAGGACAAATGCAACAACTACTGCCTGGTCAAAGTAGTTGAGATGCAGAGGCAATAAAATTAGTTCAAAGTTTCCTATTTTTCACCTTCTCAACTAGGAGAGATTTGCATGTTTGCAAGATAAGCTCTCTGTACGTTGTATTGACTTTCAGAAGTAAGGATCAAAGAGGTCTCCAAATTCAAATATCCTTTACTTTTTTGCTAATAATGTCTTAAAGGGAAAGGAGGGAGGAGGCAAATCAGCTCTTTCTCCTAATCTCTCTGAGTAACTACGTGAAATACATACTGAGAAAACCCTTGGGCACTTGTTATTTTACATGAGTAAAAATACTATTAATCTGTCATACTTCATCATACTTGGATGATTATTAAGCCAAGCAGGTAAGCTATTAATGTTCACAATATCTGATATTCCCCAAAAATACACACAGACTAATAGGAGGAAAACCACTCTAATCCCACCTTACTGCCAATAGGGATTAATTTCATTCAAATCAACATGTTTATGAAAATAAAGAAAAAATCCTTCTGCAAACAGCTGGTTAAATTTGACTTTTTTTTTTTTAATTCATCCAAAAAGACCAATTAGACTGGGTGCAGTAATTGTTCTTCTCCACTTGCTGATGCTTTACTAATTACTAATGTTGGTGTGTGTAAATACCAATTAAATCTGTTCCGACTTATGCTTTTTAACTGGTGTTTAGATTTTAAGGGGAAAAATGGCTTTTAAAATTTATATAGACAGTGTGTGTCCTTTGTGATTTTCACAGCCTGTTCCAGTTAACAACAAATGGAGATAAATACCAAGAAAAATCTATCTGGTGCTTCCATAGAACAAACAGCCCTATTTACCAGGTATTACCAAGTACCTTGTATTTTTATTATCTTTTATTTATTTTTTTGCCTATTAAATTTTAATCTTGTAGCCCATTTGCTCATTTGCTTGTGATTTCCTACATATCAACCACAGAATAATGACAATGACATGGTAAATGTTATCTCACCATTTTACCTTCGTGTTAATTGGCAGTGATTTGTCAGTGAAGGGTGACAGCAATAACAACGGGGGGCAGCAAAGAGGAATGTAATTCAAGTGGAACTAAAGAAAGTATGAAAACACCTCGCTGGGTTTTATATGTTTTACTTGACCCAAGCAAGCATCATTCCTTTAAATTATAATTTCAGATTGCTTTCTTCTGACGTTTGGAGGATAATTTAGCAAGCTGGTTTGGTAAGGATGGTTGACTACAGATGTAATAGTGGGTAGATCAAACCAGAGGTGAAATGAAAGGAAGAAATAGGAAAAGAAAACAAAACTGATTACATTAAATTCACAGAGATTAGATACTATATTACAAATAAAAACTGTATGTGACACATTTAGACTTAACTATGATTAAATGGTGAAAGCTGGAAGGAAGCTGAAAATGCAGTTTCCTCTGTGGTGATTGTTTTATTAGGTTTAAAGCAGTGAAACTCCATCACAGAGTGTTTTGTTCAGCAGTCCCATCAGTGCATCTCATTCCTGACCTGTGGGGTTCAGCCTATAGCAGAGCATGCCTGGAGCCATGCAGATATTACAGATTCAGCCAGCTCTGAGATAATACGCTGCTGAGGGCAACACTGGGAATTGGTGGGCAGCAGCAGAGCGGAGTCATGAAATCAAAGGAGCTTGTTTCATGTAGGATCCCTCACAGCTATCTGGCTGAATATTTTCTTTTTCTTGAGCACGTTTTAGTTCAGGGTCTTTTTCAACCTCCAGTCATTCATAACTGTACAAGCTGGGTCTGTGCATTAGAGCTGTGCTCACCGCACCTGTTTAAACCAGAATCGAAAATGAAGGCAGCAAAAAGATGCATTAACTTCTGCTCACAGAAAAAAGAGCAGAACTCTCTGGTTTCTGTCAGGGACTAAGATGAAGAAGTCTCAAACATTTAACAGCTCTATGGCTGGTTATATGGTTGTGACTGGTTTCTGGTTAGCAGAGCATTTGTTCCAACTCTTAGTTTTAGTGCCTCTTAGTCTTAGTGCACTTGTAATGCAGCCCTCTTGATTTGTCTTTTCCTAACATTATAATAACCCCACTGAAGTCCCCATTTTCAGATTGACTACCCCTTTAAAATATACCTAGTGGAAGTTGAGGCTTTCCATAGTGTCCCTACTGCTACTGATAGTAGGCTTGCTTTTTTTGTTAACTTCAATGAATCCTTTAGAAGGATTTAGAGGCTACCATTCAGAGCAGAACCTGAGATCCTTTCTTCACAGGTTGAACGCCAAAATAAAAAAATTAATATCCAAACCAGGATCCCCATATATAAGAATAACTCTATAGTACCATGAGTAACATAGTAATTCCCAACCTAGGTCAAAATGAATGTTGGTTTATGTGGCGGGAGTTTGTGAGGATCTTCCTCAGGGGTTGGGCTATATTATATTGCAGCTTTTCCTGGTATTTGATCAAATTCTAGGTTAGCAGCATGAAAGATGCAGCATGAAAGATACAGCATCTTGAGACTGTTCTCATTAACATTCTGGTCTAAACTAGCTCGTAATCAGTACTTGAATAAGGAAAGTCTAGTTAGTATAAACATCCCAAACCACTTTTCATGTCATAAAAGCAGAAACAAAGCTGTAGTAACTGTATAGTCCAAGCAATGTGCCAACTGGACAAAGCAGGAACCTTCAGAAGACTTCTGAGCCTGATGGTTACTTTCTGTCTTCACTATCCTAAAACTGGCTTCAGCTTGGAGTGAGACTGCTCACTAGTGGAAATAAGGAGTAAGAGCATGGTCCAAACTGATATACTGACCTAGGATATCAAAACACCTTACATGATAGCCTAGACAAATCTCAAAATCAAGGTCTGTATTTTCTTCTTTTCAAGCTTTTCATGTCTCTTCAAGCTAGCAATGTGTCTCTTTATTGTATTTCTTCTGTCTTTTTAAATAAGAAAGATCATCCATCCAGTCCTAAACCAAGGACTTCAATGCTCCCTCAAAGTCATATTCATAAAGTTATAAATACTGCTATGTATATTTATTACATTGTAATCTTCTTTCTGCCTACATTTACATGTCTTTCTTGCTCTCTCCAACTGGGCTTCCATTTGCAGGACATTGAGGGATATAGCACAAATCCTCAGTATTATTTTTCCTCCTTCTTTGTGCCTTGCACCATCACAAACATTTCTGTACTGAATAAAGCTATACATTTTCTGGCACTGTGTAACTGCTTCTTCTCCTTACATAATTTTATATCTTTCTTAGTATAATGGTTTATTAAGCTGCACAGCGTATTTTCAGGATAAACCTATGTCTTAGTGGACTTGATTGTCTTTGCTACAACCTCATTTTATATAACGCCTTGACAATCACAACAAAGGACATTCTGCAGACATCACAGCCCAGAATCATCTTGGTTCAGGTGTGATGTGTAGTGCATAGCAAAACATGCAATAACAAATAAATGCATTGGTGATATAGAGGAACAACATGAGTGACAGTGGGGACTATGTCATTTGTTAACCTTGATCCTGTGTTTATTAATTTAATCCAAATCAGTATAAAAGGTTCCATTTTTTTCTCAGTCATCCCTCCAGCAAGCCTACAGTCCATGTCTACTAGGTAATAACTTGCAGAAGCTGTATATTAAATAAAATTTTAAATAAGGGAAATCAACATTGCATCATATTCCTCTATTCTTCCTTCCATTTTCACCATCTCCTTCACTCACTGATGAGGAAGGTTAATATTAAACATTGTGTTAATGGTTGTCAAATCAATCATGGTTTTCACTGAGTTATGCTAGAAAGAAGCAACACACTTTATAAGAAATCAGAGAAGGGATGAATGAGATAATGTAAAATCACTTATACAGGCACTCTGGAGATGGAACCTCGTTTAATATTTAATGTAGTCATTAACCTGAGAGTGGAAGGAAGAGGGTAATGGATGGCCTATTGCTTTTACCTACAGGACAAGTTTCTGAAGTGAACTGTCTCCCCTGGGGCAAGTATCACACATGCCTAAAATCTATAAAGAGGGTCACAGACGAAAGGAGTTTGAGCAGCCTCAAAATTCCCATGAGAGCGTCATGAAAACTGCAGGCAGGCAGACCAGGTGGTGAAACTTGCCATACTATGCACAGCCGTGGGCCATTGCCATCCAAATGCTCAATTAGTTTATTATGGCAACAGACACACCAAGCTGGTCAAATAACCAACACATCTGCAGAAACTACAGAAAATAATCAATTATTGAAGAAAACTATCTACAAGTAACATTACTCTCACCCTTTCTTGTTCTTCTCTTTCTTTTTCTGTCATTCTGCCTAGAAGCCCAGCTGTTAGAGATTACCCCTGAGAACGAGAAATCCATGAACAAAATTCAACTATGAGAAACACAGGAGGCAGGGAGGTTGGTTGGTTGGTTTGATTGGTCAGTTGGTTTGGGAGTTTTGGTTGGGTTTTTTTAAAGAAAAATACTGAAAACCACATAAACATCTACAGGTGACCTTCTAAACACTGAAAATATTTCCTATGTGGCAACAAAACAGCATACAGTATGTTTTTTATGTAGTGTAGCCAAGTTACATGGAAACTGTTGCAATAACAGTCAGTTCACATGCCCCACTGTCACAAGGACCTTGTGCACAGGTATGAATTTAGCCCAGTGGCTCAGTGGTTCAGCATCACTTAGCATAACACCCATCCTCTCAATCATATGGACCATCCAACCCCTTTAGCCAATAAGAACTGGACAGCATCCAGTCCTGAACTGCATTTCCCTGACTCTGTGCTAATTAGAGATGCTGTCAGGTCCTCCCACCTCCCTTGAAGTGTCTGTTTCTAAGCCCATTGATGAAGCAGTGAACTTCTGTCATGTTGGACCACTTATTTTCACAGCTACAAAGAGCCACCATTGCATGTTCTCTTACAGAGTGTGGTGCCTGAAATGCTTTTGCACATTAATAGTCTTCCTCAGAAAAGGGGATATGGTGTATGTTCTTCACTGCTGCTCTGATTGATTGTTCTAAAGTTGGTATGTCTATAGGTCAGTACAGACAAAACAAGAGAGTGGAAAGATTGATATTTCTCAGCAATAGATGTGACAGATCTTTAACAAGTGCATAAATATGGGTTGCTGGGTTTTTTCTGATTCCTAAATTATAATATAGCACAGTATGGGACATACATTTAGCTTCAAGGTAAATATCATGTGATATCAAAAATTACTAAGTGCTAGCATTTTATTAACTTTTGCACAATACCTTATGTTGTGCTAAACTTTATGTAGTAGAGCCAGTTCCTTCCCTGAGGAGCTTACTGCTATAGGGAACAAACACACGAAAGTCAAGATCATCCTTGGTCACATTTTATTCACTATTTTTTGATGACTGGATTAGTTTGGTAAATAGTTTCAAAAAAATCCAATAGTAATTAATGCTACAAGAGAAAAAGTAGTCTTGTTAAAAATGGTCTCTTGCTAAAGAGGTTTCTCTTCTACACAATCAAATACCAAGATCCTGTATTTTGAAATTTCAGTTTTCAAAAATTGTAGTTTAAAAGAATAATTTAAAAAAAATATATATTTCCAGAAATGAACAGAATGCTACTGCATCATTAAGCTTTCAGGACCAGTAGTAAATCAGTTTCTTACATGCCTCAGAATCTATACAAAGAAAAATGCTAAGATTGGATCTACCCATGTTTTAACATCTGAAATTTAGCCTGTAGGCAACTCTGAGGTGCTCCTATGAGTTTGCTTCACAAAGACCCTGGTACAGTTGGTCATCCACATTTCGTATTGGATTCTATGTGAAGAAGAAAAATCACGCTAGTGGGAGCACAGCAATGTAGAATAATAAATAAAGCACCTTTGTCTTGTTATGAAAGGGGTTGCATTACCTTATCCTTAGTGTTGTACCATTATCTATCACATGTGTAGTATCATTGTTGTAACACTTTCCAGGTAAATAAGAAGGCAAGATACTTGCTACAGGGAATTTACAATCTAAATTAGGCCTATGAATGACAATCAGCTGTGAAGTTCAGAGACTGAAAGAAGCAAAAGAACAATATTGCTCTCCAGGGACAGTACATTATTAATAATGAGTAAATCAGTACTGCACGCTTACTCTGAGCTCAATTAGTTTATGATTATCAATATAACAACAATATTATGGGTTCTGTAGCAAGTTAAGTGCCAGAGCAGAAATACATACAGTCAAGACAAAATGGCTGAAAGTAAACATAAGCTTTTAGATCTTCATTTTGTTTAGCAAACATCCCGGTACCTATGAAATTCTGCCTTTGCTAGTATGGTGACTCAAATGAGTTGTCATCCTCTGTCTCTGACTGAGACCATTGTTTTCATGGCTGAGGCTTTCTGAAGGCACTGACTGTATATTGAAGCACTCACCCATTAAAGGGTAGAATGCTCAGAGACAATTCAAGATATGGATCCATAGGTTCAATCCTGTTTGTGCTAGGGGATTGGACAAGATGACCTCCATAGGTCCCTTCCAACCTCAACCATTCTGTGATTCTATCTAGAGCTGTAACCTTAACATTGGGTGCTTTAGATAATTTGGACATGCATTTGTGGGTGATTGGAGAGTCCTTTGGAAGATGTGCCTAGTGGACTGATTATCAGAGAAAGCTTGTTTCTGGTCTCTTGTCTCCATTTGACACATATCTCTGCAGCAGAGAGGGCTGGTGAGTTCACAGCCAATATTCATCCATCTCACTGTGAAGACAAGGATCTAAGTGAGTTCATCACACAGCTGTTTTGCTCTCCTGATGTTACACTAGGGAGTCACCTATTAGAGCTGAAGATTCTGTCTTTTCAATAATTGACATTTTTCTCTCTGATCTTTCAGATTTTCTGCCTGCCAGACTACACTGTTTACTGTATTGGGTAATAAGAACAGCATGCTGAAGCACAGCGATATAAAAACTATAAATCATTCGATAGCATTAAGAGATTGTGGTTGAACTCAGACACTTTTATAATGGTTTAATGAATCTAAAAGTGGAAAACAGCTATATTTCTGTACCTGTAATTTTTGCCCACATATGAAAAATGCTAAAAGAGTCAGAGTTCAGAGCCAGAGGGAAAGTGGCCTTTACTATGAAAGATTTTTGTATAGTAATAATTAGAAATATATTTAATCACTAAAACAGGCTGACGAATCACAGTATTAACTAAATCTTCTCGTAAGGTCAACTGCGTTATCCGTACTTATGGTAAGCAATGGGGACATTAAGATGAAGTACTAAACTCTTAGTAGCTGGGTGGGGGGAGAAGAAGAGGATATTTTAAAGCACGACAACCAAAGAAGGCTGCTTTATATGTTTTTTTAAAAGTTGCACTTGAAATTGATAGTAGTTTCTAATGCTGATGAAGCAGCAGAACTTTATAGTTTACACTGCTCTCACTACGTTTTTCAATTCATAGTGAGTGTTGGTCTGTGTGAACATACAGTATAGTGCCAGGAAGCTTTTATTGTTTTGCCATAAAGACAATAACAAAAATGTTAAAAATAAGCCAGTGATTTAGGACAGTTAATTTTACATTTGATTTTAAAACTAAGAGGAGATGATACACAGACAGATAGGTAAGTAACATTCAGAGTTTCTTTTAAGAATTCGGGATGCTATGCAAAGCCACGGGCTCTGATGGGATGCACCCCAGGGTCCTGAGGGAGCTGGCAGAAGTGTTGTCATTCTTGGTAATCTTTGGTCAATCATGCTAAGTGGGAGAGGTGCCTGAGGACTGGAGGAAGGCAAATATCACTCCTATCTTCAAGAAGGGTGTGCTGACTGGGATGCTTTATTCAGTGCAGGTGAGGCCACACCTGAAATGCTGGGTCCAGTTCTGGGCTCCCCAGTACAAGAGAGATATGGAACTTGTGGAGAGAGTCCAGCAAAGTGCCATGAAGATGATGAAAGGACCAGAACTTCTCACATATGAGGAAAGGCTGAAAGAGCTGGGACTGCTTAACCTGGAGAAAACGAGGCTCAGAGAGGACTTTATCAATGTATCTAAATATCACAGAATCACAGAATCACAGAATGTTAGGGATTGGAAGGGACCTCAAAAGATCATCTAGTCCAATCCCCCTGCCGGAGCAGGAACACCTAGATGAGGTTGCACAGGAAGGCGTCCAGGCGGGTTTTGAATGTCTCCAGAGAAGGAGACTCCACAACCTCTCTGGGCACCCTGTTCCAGTGCTCTGTCACCCTCACTGAGAAGAAGTAAAATGAGAAATATCTGAAGAGAAGGTGCAAAGTGGATAGACCCAGGCTTTTTGCAAGTGTTACCCAGTGGCAGGACCATAGGCAATGGGCACAAACTGAAACAAAGGAGGTTCCATCTGAACATCAGGTTACACTTTTTTATTATGAAGGTTATTGAGGATTGGCACAGGTTGCCCATAGAGCTTGTGTCCCTCATTGGAGATATTCAAAAGCTGTTCAGACATAGTCCTGGACAACCACCTCTAAGTGGCCCTACTTAAGCAGGGAGATTGAACCAGAAAACTTCCAGAGGTCCTTCCCAACCTCAAACATTCTGTGACTCTGTGAACAAATATTGTTAGTCACTAGCAGAAAAGTATGAAGAACTTTTGCTTTGATGTCTCTAGAATCATGCTTATGTTTATGTTCATAATAGGTTTGCATGGCAGGATTTTGACAGAGGGGAGCTGCAGGGGTGGCTCCTATGAGTAGCTGATAGAAGCTTCCCTTATGTCCAGTAGAGTCAATGCTAGCCAGCTCCAAGACAGATCTGCCACTGGCTAAGGCTGAGCCAATCAATGACAGTGGTAGTGCCTCTGTAATAATATATTTAAGAAGGGAGGAAAAGTTGCATAACAGCACTTTCAGCCAGAAAGAGAAGTGAGAATATGTGAGAGAAACAACTCTGCAGACACCAAGGTCAATGAAGAAGGAGGAGGAGGAGGTGCTCCAGACACTGGAGCAGAGATTCCCCTGCAGGTCATGGTGAAGACCATGGTGAGGTAGGCTGTCCTCATGCAGGCCATGGAGGATAAAGGTGGAGCAGATACACATCTGCAGACCGTGGAGGACATCACACTGGAGCAGGTGGCTGCCCGAAGGAGTCTGTGACCCTGTGGGAAGCCCGCACTGGAGCTGGCTCCTGGCAGGACCTCTGAACTGGTGGAGACAGAGGAGCCCACATTGGAGCAAGTTTGCTGGCAGGCCCTGTGACCCCATGGAGGACCCACACTGGAGCAGTCCATTCCTGAAGGACTGCATCCCATAGAAAGGACCCATGCTGGAGCAGTTCATGAAGAGTTGTAGACCATGGGAAGGACACATGTTGGAGAAGTTAATGGAGGACTGTGTCCCATGTGAGGAACTCCATGCTGGAGCAGGGGAAGAGCCTGAGAAGGAAGGAGCAGCTGAGATCACTAGGGGCCCTTCCCCTGAGAAGGAAGGAGCAACAGAGACAGCCTCAGCTGAAATAACTGCAACCCCCATTCCCTGTCTCCCTGTGCCACTGTGGTGAATGAGGTAGAGAAAATTGAGAGTAAAGTTAAGCCAAAGAAGAAGGGAAAGGTAGTGGGGAGGAGTCTATAAGATCTGGGTTTATTTCTCATTATGCTACTCTGATTTCACTAGAAATAAATTCTTTTTTTTTTTCTCAAGTCAAGCTTATTTTGCCCGTGGCAGTAATTGCTGAGTGATCTCAGCAAAAAGAAAGTTTATGATCTCTGGAAGAAGAGGTAGCCATCTCAGGAGGAGTACAGGGCTACCGT
>NW_010178127.1:43241-49566 GCF_000695765.1 Mesitornis unicolor | reverse complement strand
CGGTGGTGTGCGAGGGAAGGGTCCCTATAGGGACTTGGGGGTGATCCCCACTGGTGCGGTGCAGGGGGTTCGGGTCCCCATGGAGACGTGAGGCCATGGTCCCTATAGGTGTGTGTGGCCCCTTCATCTGTGCGTGGGGTGTGGTCCTCACAGAAACATGGTCCCATTGTGTCAGCTCTCTGTACAGTTCGTGTAGGTGTGCATCCAGCAACAGTGCCTACAGGAGTGTGCAGGGGGTATGATGGCTATAGATTTGCAGTCTGTATGGTCCCTATGAGTGTGTGCACTGGGTATTTTTCCTATAAGTTGGTGGATCAATGTGTGCAGGGAATATGGTCCCAATACATGTCTGAGTGCTGCATGGACCCTTTAGGTATCTATGTGTGTAGGGCATCCTCTGGATACATGTAGTGGCATGTCCCTGTCATAGTGTGTGTGGGAGGTATGACCCTTAGAGATGTGTGTGAACAGGCCCCATAAATGTGCACAAGTTGTTTGCAGTCACCAACTGTAGAGACACCTGTGGGCTGCTGGAGTGAGCAGAGCCTGAGTGTCCAAGCAGATCTGCTCCAGGCAGCTCCGGAACAGCGCTCCCTTGCCTCTTCCAGGAGGTTCCTGTCCCAGGGCAGTGCTTGCAGCACAACCTGCTGCAGGGCAGATGTTGCCTCAAGGGCTGCCAGGCCATACTGCTCACCAGAGGCATGCTGTCCCCACTGCCCTGCCACCCTCTGCACAGAGAGGTGCCTCCCAGGCTTCTCAGGAATTGCTGCACCAGCCTGAGTCTGTTGGCACCTGCCTGGAAAGGTACACTGAGCCCAGCCAAGTCCCAATTCTCGTCTGCAAGGGCTCAGCTATTGCACTCAGGATGGAGAAGGCAGCATCCACCACCCCACCTGTCTCATACACTCCCCCCTTCTCCAAACTAGTTTTCTCCAGGGTGGCTCTAGGGTGCTGTAGGGATGGTCTAGCCAAGCCCTGGGCTAGCCATACCCAGTGACCCAACCACAGCCACCACAGCTTTGTTTAAAGTAGTTTTGAGCAAGTTTCCTGCAGATGCAGAACGTTTCACTGCCATGAGCCACTGGGCCCCCATGCCAGAATTTCCTCAAAGTCCTGGTGCTTCCCCCATGTCCCATTGCAAACTAAACTAAAGCCTTTACAAACATTTCCTGAAGACATACAAGGCATTGCCAGCTGTAAGGACACACAGAGGACAGAAAGGAATCAGAGGGAAGAGGAGCACACACAGTCAGGAACTGAAGTGATGCTCTGTAACTGTAGGCAAGCAGTTTTCAGGAGCTTGGGGAGGGTGGTATAGGAGTGAGAGAAAGAAAGCGGAGAAAAAGGAGAAACCACTCCTGAAAATCCCCTCCCCTGTAGCTCTCACCCTGTGAATCATTTTCTCAAGCTGCTTATGTTTGAATGTCCACATCTCATGGCCTGGGGCATTTTATAACTTTTAGGAGACCTCATGGACTGTGAGGTTGGCAATGAAAGCTTTAGTTCTGACATCTAAAGCTGCACTAATGCTGGGGGACAGCTGAGGAAATAAAATGCTTCATTCCTTAAGAAGACCCGCTCTGCAGTGGCCCCAGGAGTACAGTGTTTAACAGATGTGCCCAGGTCTCACTGATGAATCAACACCATGGGGTCCCCAGGCCTCAGCAGTTACTGCCCCCAAACTCAAAAGTGAGGCCAGCCCGAAAACAACATAGCATATGACCACCCAGAGCTGGTTTAATGTATGTACCCTCCGAACCCTGAATGCCATGAGCCTGGTTCATCTGTCCTCCTTTTGGGGATGATGACCCCATTATAAGTGTCTTCCAAAACCTTACGTCAAAGGTGGTGAAGCATGTTTGGCTGATGTTGGAAGGCCATCTTTAAACATTTTGGGCCTTCCAGCTCCCCAGCATGGCTTCATCAAAATCACCATAGCAAGCATCTTCAGCCTCAAGCAGCCTTGAAACTCTGTCCCTCCTTCACTAAGGTAGGCGCTTTGCAAAGTGTAGGAGGCATCAGGATGTAATAACCTACATCTTCCCCTCATCTGGGCATTCCTTGCACACTTGTACAGGAGCTGAGGACTCCACAGAGGTACTGCTCTGAGGAAGGGAGCTATCACTCTAGGGAAAACTCAGCATCTTCTCCCATGGCTACCTGTTGACAGCAATTCTCAGGGACAAGATAAGTAGTTCTTGAGACATACCTTGAGATATAAACTATTGATGTCCCTCTGTCCTTATGCCAAATGTCATGAGGGCACAGAAAATGTCCAGCAAAACAGTATCTCCTGGGAGAACAGCAGTAAGTCACTAAGTGTTAGGTATTCTGCCCCACAGAATATTTGGGGTCTGAAACTTGTCTTTTCTTAGTGTGTCTGTTCAGCCTCCAGCATGGGATGAGACTGGGACTCCACAGGCTCCCATGATATGGCTATGGCTGTATCAGACCAAGATAGTGAAACATTCAGTTGCCTCTGCTTCCCCATGCTCAATTTATCAACATCAATAAGCATTCTAAAGAAGGACAAATATTTCCTATATAATCCCACTGCCTTGCCCAGGGTCAAGAAAATGGGATGGAATTCACTGAAGTGAATGTGGAAAGAAGGGAACAGTAACTGAGGAACACACTCAGATTTCTGGGACTTTCATGGGGCTTGCAGCTGTGTTGCCGTCTGCAGAAGGAAAGGGCAATGGCCGAGACAGTTGTGGGAGAAAATTACTCAGCACCCAACCATGCTCAGGAAAAATCACTTTGATGACAGCTCGGTTTCCCAGCTTCATCCCCACTTGAAAGTCACTACCAAATCTCCAGCACTTTCTCTTTTATCTCAAGTCCCATCCTCCCCAGGTTGTTTTTATCAGTGTGCCTGTTTCAGAGCTGTTTTCTTGTTTATCTTCTTTGCTGGGTGCTTTCATCTCTCTCCATGGTTGCTGGCAGTGAAGGGAAGTGCAGGTTCAGTAACTTCTGTTTAATCTAATTCGTACACAGAATCATTCACCTTTAGCCCGTTTTCCCTGCCACCACTTGTCAGACTCTGATGACTTTGTGAGGAGTTTGTAATGAGTCTGATGTGCTCAAAAGCTGATTTTTCCTCATCAAGGGATTAAATTGTGGCTGTGAATCTTTATTAAAATGAACCCAGCACTTCAGACCTAATTTTTTGTCTAAAATTAATGTAGCTACAAAAAGCTAAAAATAGGAGTTTTGGGGATTATTTCTATGAAGCTGAATTCTTTCTTGCTTGACTAGATATGGGCTTGCTTTATGACTGTAGTGAAAGTGCAGGGTGAATCCCGAGTTTATTATATGTAAGCAGAAGGCTGCTTACTCCCAGATACAAGATGGACAGTGTATGGAAAGCAGACAAGGAATGGGGAGGGAACAAGTACAGTGACAACAGACACTGAGATGACAAGGGTCATCTCAGTACAGCAATAAGGGCAGTGCCAGATGCGAGCAGCTGCTTACAGAGTTTCCTGAGCAGCTGCTTCAAAGGAAGGGACAAGAAACTAGCTCAGAAAAGGGACATTTCATCATCTTTTAGTGGTTGAGATATTCTTTGGTCCCTCAGAGAATTGTGTGGTTTATATAGTTTTGTACAGTTTGAGGAACTGTTTATCTTTGCCCGTGGGAACATCTTGTTTCTCATTCTGCCTGTCCATCCAGCCCCTGTGGCAGTGAGTGTCACAGGCTCATGATGACCTGCAACAGTGACAGTGGGGCATTCATGGCATTTAAGCCTCTGTTTTCTGTCTCAGTAAGGGGCAGAAGAGGAGGAGGTTGCCAGGGCTGTTGCAGATGTGTATGCCATTTTCTAGGTGACTTACCCACATGTGCAACTTGGGGGATGAAGATACTGCTGCTGCACGCAGCAATGTCAGCAGCAGGAGGTACCACCAGACTGGACAGCCAAGCACTCCTGGGAGAGGCTCAGCGAGTTCACTGGAGGAGGAGGTTGCCAGGGCTGTTGCAGATGTGTATGCCATTTTCTAGGTGACTTACCCACATGTGCAACTTGGGGGATGAAGATACTGCTGCTGCACGCAGCAATGTCAGCAGCAGGAGGTACCACCAGACTGGACAGCCAACACTCCTGGGAAAGGCTCAGCAAGTTCACTGACATCTCACCATGAGAGTTTTGGCTAGGCAGTTCATCAATGCACTCACTTGAAATGTCCATGTGGGTCATCTGTAAGCAGAAGGTAAAGAAGCTTCTCTAGCAAATGATTGGTTCCTCATTATTTAACCAGGTCTGCTTACAGGAAAGGCTTCAGAAAGTACTTTTACCACTGCTCCTCCGCAAACCCCAAGGTCCTGTGGTCAGGTGGATGGATGCAGGCTCAGCATCTTCTTCTGGTGAAAGAAACTGAAACAAAGCTGACCAGCCAGACCGACAAAGTTTTTTCAGTAATACTCTGCAGTGCAGAGGGGAACAGTGCCGATACTTGCACAGCTCACACATTTGTTTTCTGCTGCTTTTACTTTTCCTCCTGGTTTGAGCTCCTCTAAAATACAAAGCAAACACTGGTATGGGGGTACCATACCAGAGGTATTTCACTCCTTCCTCCATGCATGGAAGTAGTGTCTATGCACTTTGTGAAATCTTGTGATGTCTTCTTGATAGAAACAGGCAATCTAGCACAAGGGAGGCCCTCTAACTATTCACTGCGAAATGTGTCATCCCCTGGGGATCCAGGAAGAGAGAAGGGAATACAGAGACCTCAGCATTGGCTTCTTCTCCTTTGCTAGTATCTACTGTGCAGTGGTTCCTCCAGGCCTGCCCTCCAGTTTGGGAAAGACATTTTTAATTCCTTAGTCACTGCAATTGGAACTTTGCTACAGGCTGGGTCTGTCTCAGTCTCTGAAGGGCAATATGTTGGTTAAATGCAGCATATGACTGATGCAGGTATCTTGCCCCCATATTGGATATTTGTGGTTAGTTTTCTTTATCTTGCTGTATGTGCACAGAAGGGAAACCAGTGAGAGCTTTTCTGTTACATATCATTACTGTAACTTCTTATTTCCATTACCTCTCTCACTTACACGAGGGCAGACTTCTTCTCTTCCCAGCACCTAGCCAGGCACCACTCCATGAGTTCCAACAGATTTGACTTTCCTATGAGATCAGGCAGTCCCAGTAGTCACTCTTCCGCTCAGATCATCCTACAGCTCAAGGCACTTCATCATGTACCCGTCTGAGCCAGGAGAAACTGTCCAAGTCAGCAGGGAAGCAGATGGAAGGAGCTAGATTGCATGCATCCAACACCTTGCACAGTCATTACCTAGCCATGGGCTTGATGCAGATGAAAACATGTAATGGGCAATATTAACATTGGTGTTGATGATCACAGGCCTGCCTCCAAGTCCAGTGATATGATGAGGCACTCAGACAGCTTCCTTTACTGAAGTGGCCTCCTAGCTCTGTAACTCAAGCAGCCCTGTGTCCATACCCACTTACCCAGGCTACCAAGGACAACATAGGCTCAGACAACCTTGGGGTGATGTGAACGGGTGATTTTCTTTTCTCCAAACATCACATCAAAGCATGATTCTTCAGCTGTGACAGATTTATCCGGATGTATTAACAGTAGAAGCCAGTCATGGAAGTGTCACAGAAGGGTATATTTGCAGCCTGCCACACCTGGGGAGCTTGTGTGATCCTAGACCTCGTCTTCTCACAAACCACCCAGGACTGTAACAGTTCATCGCCACCTGTCCCACACACCTATCTCACTTTTGCAAGACAGCTTCAGCTCCTATCTTAAGACTGGGTACAATGTGGACATCTTGGGCTGACAACATCTCAGGAAAGCTGTGGTTATGGTACTCCCAGCTACTCTCACATAAAAAACCCCACTTTTTTATTGTAAACTTGGAGACTTTTGGACTCTAGCAAATTCAGCCCATATTCGTGCAATCATAGAGCAACAAGTCATCACCTTAAGCGATTAAGTTCAAGTACTCATCCTCGGGACCTAAGCAGCATGCATCAATACCCTTGGTTTTCTGATATTGATGTTGAAAGAGCAAAGGCAATGAAAGCCAGGGCATGAGGGTCATACAGTATTGTTTGGGACATGCAAGTTGAACACAACAAATCACTCGCAGCTGCTTTTGTGGCCATGCTACAGACCAAGAGCATTTCTTTATCAGCCTTCTTTTCTGTTGTCACTTTCACTTCTGAAACCATTTGTAGTATTACCAGTCATTTGCACAGCTATGGAAGTGAATATTTGTCCTGGAGAGAACTGTCTACCAGCTCCCCTGACAATATCACCCTATTTGGGAGGGCATTTTAAGGTCACCTTTCAGCAAC
>NW_010178127.1:42158-43210 GCF_000695765.1 Mesitornis unicolor | reverse complement strand
ATTCCTGCAGTTCAATGGAGAGCTTGTAAATACATCAACTCACAAACAGTAAAATCAGACGCTAGACATTAACCACTGCATCTTAAATATTACCTGAATACTGGACAGTTTCTTTCAGGGAAGGAATTTATCTTGCTTTTCTAAACCTTTCAACAGCCTGTGAGGGATGAAGAGTTGGTTCAGCTGAACTTGAGCAAAGCAGAGCTAATACTGAGCAGAGGGAAGCAGTTGAAAGTTTCACAGGGAAGGTTCGGCCTGCTCATAGGAAAGGTCACGCACACAACCAGTGCGTACCTTCTGCTGGTTAGGATTACCATTGCATCCTCTGCTTGCTTCAGTTTTGCTGTTGCAGAGGTCACAATTCAGACCTTCTATCACTTCTGATCAGCAACGAATCTCTCTTCCTTCTTGGCAGTTTATGTGGGTAGTCAGGTACCCAGAATGACCTCCTACCAGCAGTTAAAGATCATTGCCTCCCTGCTACTGCTGTGGGCTTCTCATTAACATAAACACAGAAGACAAAACAGAATGTACCAAATAAAATGCTTAACTGCATGAGCATGTCCTGAAGAGGGGGCTCTGCTTACTTCTGAAGGTTGCACAGAAGATAGATATACTGATGGGCAAAGTGTGAGATCCTACAGAGAAGGAGAGGAGAGGAGAGGAGAGGAGAGGAGAGAAAACAGAATTGTTCAGCAGAATTAGATCAGGCTGTAGGTATTTTGTGACTAGAAGGATGCTAAAATGGAGTCTGCAGCTTGACAAAACAATTGGATTCCTGTATTTTATGCCTAGACTATCAGGTTTGCTTCGTAGTCAGTACACAGAGGCAGAGGGAGGCTGTGCTGCATGGCTTTGCCACAGCTCTTCAGGAGAAACCACAGTCCTGGGAAAACACAAGTCTGAGGCAGTTACAGTGGGTATCACATGGATAGCAACTGCTGGGGCCGTTCCCATCCTGCTGAGCCCTGTGGCTGAGTCAAGGCCCACAGGAGGAGAAGGGGCAGGAATTTTTTCCCCTGGTCTGTCAATTGTGTGGCAGTGGGGACTGG
>NW_010178127.1:32051-42127 GCF_000695765.1 Mesitornis unicolor | reverse complement strand
TTTCCCTGTGCTGTAGCTAGAGGCAATTCCTGCTCTCCAGCTCACAAGTGGAGAGCTGGAGGTTTGGTGTAGAGGAGAAGCAGCTGTACTCAAGCCACTGGAGCCTCCCTGGAGCCTGCTCCCTGCAGCAGCATGCTCTGGGAGGGCTGAAGGACCTTGAGTCTGCTCTAGAGGTATGCATCGACCGCCTTCTTTCAGCTGCCTGCTTGAAACAGCTGGGGCAGCAGTCTGGGAACTGCTTGGTTCCTCACCACTGCCCTGGAGGGTTTCCCTGTTTCTCACAGACTGCTGTTGGTGTGATGTGACCCAGCTTTTGTACCAGAAGTAATACTGTGCCTTCCCTGGCAGAGCTTCATCTGGGGTCTTCTCATCACTGCCTTTAAAGGGGGTAACTGCAATAAGGCCACGGGAGGAGCAGAGGTGGACATGCCTCCAAATCTAGTATGTTTCATGACCTAACAGCAATGGTGCCCTTTGCAGGGAGATTTACATTTCCATGATCTTCAGCCCACGATCTTCATATTTCCAGTCTCCACTCCAGATCAGAAGCATTATCCCTGGTGATGTTTCTACCCAGATGGTCAGCCTTGGAGACACCCATGCCACGCTATACCTCTGGGAAGGCACCATGGCACAGGGTCACAACACCTTCCTCTACTTTTCCTACTCTTAGAGCACCAGGCTAGCATAATCCCAGAATCAGAGAGGGACACGACAACAAGCCTTCCGCTTCCTCACAGTGGGTGAAGCAGCTCAGGTGAGGAAGTATCCTGGGGCACACTGAAAATTGGCAGCAATAGAAAATATGGGAAGAGCTGACCGAAAGGGACACTGCCTAACATTTTTGCATAAGATTGAGCAGCAGAAGAGCAAGTGCAGGGCTCGTGCAGTGACCTGATAAAAGACAGACAGGCTGCTCAGGAGAACAGTCTGCTCAGTGTTCAGTCCCCCTCTTGCAGCCACAGTAGGGCAGATTTCTGCATAAGGCAAATTAGTTACTCAGGCATGACAGTGCTTTCAAATGGTATGACATATCCTGCCCCCTGTGTCTCCAAGTCCTTTTGTTTCTTTTTACAGGTGAATTTTACACCTTTTCTAAAATAGCAAGGGAGGAGTCAGTTCTCCCCAGTCACTCATGAGCCAGGTGAATGACTGGAAAATGAGAAGACTCAAAAAAGTCTTTTGAACACAGCTCAGAGCACTCTGAAATTAGGATGTTTTCCAAGGCTGTGAGGGAGACCAAAGAAAGCTGAACCCCAGGCTTGCAAAATTCAGAAAAGACAGAGAGATGGGAGCACTGCTTGCATGGCAGGCCTGAGTAATCTTAACCCTGCACATGAATAATGCTAAAATACAGAGCAGGGGCAGTGGAAAGAACAGGTCTGGTGTGCTGAAGGCAGGCAGGGTGCCATTACTACATCCCCTTGGCTTAATGAGGACTCTTTTCCTTAAATCTTTGTGATGCTGCCACTCCTCTTGTTTAACCAGCCGAAAGCACATCCCAGGAGAGCAATTGCTGCTGTCGGCAGGCAGTGCCACAGCTCTCGGAGCAGTCCAGGAGAGGGCAGGCATCATCCCCAGCTGTGCAGCAGCGCAGCAGAGATGCGCAGACACACTGGAGAGAGCAGACACGGGTCGGGATTTGTGGGCTTGTGGTCATCAAAAAGCTCCAGAAAATTGGGTTAGTTTCGCTAGAAATGGTGTCTGGAAAGGACTGGGAAAGAAAGCAAAACTGCATTTGTTTCAATGTTCTGGGTGGGCATGTGCAGCTCACACCAGGTTTTTGTTTGAAATTCCCTTTCACTTCCTGCACGTTTTGCATGATGTGTGCCTGCAGAAACAAGCACAAATCAGAGACCTACACCACCAGTGAGTTGTAGTGGTGTTTGCTGGAATGCTTACATGGTTCAAGGCCATTTTTTGCCGGGCTGTATTTCACTTGAAAGTGGCTGTGCAGCTGTGACAACTCACCCATGTGCTTAAATTCAGTGAGCATCATTCAGAGCTGTACCACTGGAGACAGTCTAAGCTTGGGCCATGCTTTAATCCTCTGAGCCCACCTGAACAGCTGTTAGAAGAGAGGGTTGAGAGTAAGAAACCTAAGGACAACAAATTAGATCCTGTAGTAACAGAAAACCAAAATTCATGAACAATGCAGCCAGCAGCATAGAGGAGTTCAGCACAGTAAGAAGAACTAATCCAGGATCCCTTGGAAATAAAAGGAGTCCCAGCTTTGTTATCAGGATACTGACTGGTGGAACTGGTCAAACTGGCACTGATACACAGGAATAATCAGGATGTTTGATAAATATCTCTGCTTTGCTCTGTCTGGTACTCTGCAGTCAGGGTCACCCTGGGTTAACAACCAGGGTGAGTGGTCTTGCTCTGCCCCTGCTGCTCTCCCAAGACACAAATGCCACATGTCTCCTCCACCCTGTCCCTTCCCCTCCCCATTAGTTTAGTATTTGTAACTGGGTCTTACACTGAAGACACTCTCCCCTGCCTACTTTCCCAGTTGCAGCAGATCTGGGCTAACCCGTGCTGGTTTTATTCTAGCTTGGTTTACAATTGACATGGAAGTCCAGGAGCCCTTCACCATCACCAGGATGCCAAACCATGTTTGCACCTCATTTGTGAAAGTCCATTGCTCTGAAGCACAGATGAATCAATGGGCCTGTCCCACCTTTGCAGCACAACAAGCAGACCATGATGTGCAGAGGAGAGCTAGCTGGGAGACAAGGTGACGGCCACATATTCATAGCTAGGGAGCCAAGAAACCCAAGCTCTGGAAAGCTTTTTTTGCAGAGAGGTATGTAGATGTAATCATCCTGAGATCCCAAGCAATCATAGCTCCAGCGGCTCTCCTGATCAGAGTGCCAAGCCCTTCTGCGGGATCTGCACTCTGCTGCTCCCTGTTTTTCAGTGGAAGCAGAAAAACCAGCTGGTGCAACCACAGGCTGCTCTCTGTGCATGTGTGACTGCGTGTGGGAAACGGTTAGCAAACTTGCCTGGACTTTGAAACTTTCCCACTCAGTTTTTATTAATTCACTTTTTGCAATAATCCTCCGTATGTTTCACTTATATTCAACGAACAAGAGGGGAGCACTGCCTCAGTTAATTTAACTCCCACAAATTCCCATCGCTGCTGGGGAGAGATTGTGCTTCTTAGCAGATAAAGCAGCTTCTTTATATTTCAAAAGGTTAGAGATTAGATCTGGTTACTGTTATACTTTTTATTAAAATTCCTATTTACATTTTTTTTCCATTGATACAATTACAGAAAAGGCAGGAAGAAAATGTTCAGTTCAGAACAGTTCTCGAGCATTGAAGTATCCCTTGGTCTGTATCTCACACACATGTGAAGAACGAGTGCCCCATATCCCTCATCTGCAGATAGGCAGGGAGGAGCTGGCACAGGCAGCCCGCAGGCACTGCCTGTCCTCCCCCTGCATCAAGAAGTAGCACAAAGCTTGACTGAATTTCTCAGGCCTGTAGCAAAAGGGGAGTTACCTCTGAACAGAAGGTCCCTGGAGTATTTTTCTCCCAGGAAATACCTTTGGTTTATCCCTGCTGTGAAGCTCAGAGGAATTTGCAGCCTGGCCTCTGAGCCACCCTCCATGGTTTTGATAGGGATGTAAAGGCAGACAGAGAGCTCCTTTATTTACACCAGGTGGCTCTTCATGCTACAAAGTCAGACCTCACAGTCCAAGTGTGGGACTCTGGGCTGCCACTCACATGGTGTTGGGGGAGTGAGTCCCACAGATGACAGCAGAGGGAAAAAAAATGAAACCTATACATACTTCCAGAGTCAGTCCAGAGTCACACCAGGTGGAAGGAAGAGCTGGGTTCCTCAGGAAGAGCATGAGTGTCCAGCTCTCGTCCACGTGGAGCAGGATGGGATGCAGGGCAAGCACACGTTCAGCAGCACTGCTCTGACTCTTGAGAAGGGAAGGAAGAGGAGACAGTATCTCTCAAATGCCAGTGACCCCTGCACTGACATAGATCATCTTCACTGCAAATTTACAAGCCTGTGACCTTCCCTCTCTTGGCTCACCTACACAGTAAAGCAAAGAACAAAGAAGACACTTAAATAAGGCTGCTCCCTTGATTGGCTAACATCTCCCTGTTCAGGAGCAAGGGGAGTGCTCCTGGGGGGTGAAGGGTGGCGTTTGCAGGTGGGGATCAAGAATATATTCAATTTACTGCAGCAGATGAGAGCCAGCAACGCACTTAGTATACAGCAGCACTGACAGAGTAAAGCAGCAAAACAGTGATTCCTAGAAGATTGTTCAGAAAAGGGTATTTTTGGGCTGTAGAGGGTATGGGGGTCTCCTCAGCAGTGTCCAGCGTGAGGAGGTCTCTGCCATCCCCAGGGTGTAGAAGCAGGTAGAGGCTGGTAGCCAGAGATGAAGAAGAGCAGCGTGGGAGCTGAGGAGGTGGGGTCACTCAGCCAGCCACTGGCTGGGGCCGCATTGGTCTCCTGGTGAGGCACAGGACAGTGGAACAAGGCAAAGAGATGTTCTTTCTTCCATGTCCTGCTGTGCTACTCAGCGGTTGTGCTGACCATGCTTGGTCCCCATGGTGCTGTCAGCAGTGGATAATCACAGACTACCCAGAGCATGACCCGACGGGAGGAGCCAGTGGTTGGAGTCCAGTGTAAGGAGGAGATGCAGTGCTGGCCCCTGGAGTGGGGCAGGGGTTGGTTACTGATGGTCAGTACCGGTGGGAGGCTGAGAACAAGCAACAGCTTCAAGTCCCTGCTCCAGGCAGAAGGCAGAAAATCCCTGCTGCATCCCCAAATGCTCTATGGGGCCTGGAGAGCACTTGCATGCCAAGGGCTCAAAACATCTTCACCAGGCAGAGGGAGTGTGGGTTCAGCTCCAGAGCCAGTCAGTGGCTGCAAATTCACTCACCTTGCCGGAGGAGGAAGCCTTTGAAAATGCAAAGCCTCAGTGAGGCAGCAGATACCACAGATGCTGCAACTCCTCCAGCTCTGAGCCAGGGTGACTCTGCAGAGCCTGGCAGTGTGCGCAGTCCCCGCACGTTCTCCTGGTGGCTTCATTCAAGGAGAGAGACCACAGTCCTTCACAGTGATTGTTTGGGCTCCTGTCTTGGGAGCTCGTAGATGGTGCTTTCAGGTTTTTGTGTGACATATGGGGGCATGGGTGTGGAGTGACCGGAAGCCACCTGGTAGCCAATAGCTTGCCTGACTCTTGTCTATTTTAACAGGGTGTCAACAGCTTCAGTGTGACAGAGACTTTGAGACTACAGGAAAAGCATCTGGGAGAAATGGCTTCTTCCCTAACCAGCACCACTGGCCTCCTGCAAGATGTTCTGCAGACAGCTTTGCCTCTCCCCTTTTTCTGTTCAGGTGGGATGCAGGTAGTGAGACTGGAGGAATTTGCTTTTGAGTGAACTGTTTGTCCATTCTCTGTGTCTCCAAAAGAAACACACTGGATATTTTAACTTCACCAAAATGTTTTGAAGTGCATGAAAGTGCAGAAGCCAAGTTGGATATTTTAACTTCACCAAAATGTTTTGAAATGCATGAAAATGCAGAAGCCAAGCCTGGGGCTTCGATTTTACAAGTGTCACAAATCAACATGATTTTTATTAGAAACATTTTCAAGCCCGCTTCGATTTTACAAGTGTCACAAATCAACATAATTTTTATTAGAAACGTTTTCAAGCCTTGACTGGGATACGGGTAGGTGCTGGTCTTCACAAGCAACCTTGTGGATCATTAACATGGCATTAATAGTCTGCACACCTTCAACATTGGCCTCCATGCCCTGCCTACTGTGGTAGGCAGCTTTGCACACTGGCATTATTCACTTTGCAAGCCTGTGCCAGGGATGGTGAGGTAAGGTCATCACATCAAGGGCTTCTGCATAGAGTCTTTGATGGGCTGAGAGGCTGGAAGAGAACGGCGAACTGCCATGACTTCTTAGTCACATCAAAGGGGAAAGCACTGCTCTGTGCCTTCCCAGGCAATCCTGGATGCCCACACAAATGAGGAACATACATCTGAGATGCAGGTAGGGAGGAGGCAGCTGCAGAGAATGGCACATCTTCCAGCACAGCCAGCTCCACAAGGCCAGCTCAGGCACCTACAGGTTTGCACTGGAAGCAAGCATCTATCTGATCACTACCGAAAAAGAAGTGCCTCCAGAGGTGACTTGTTTTGGGATTGGATCAGTTGTGTTCTGGATGTCCTGGGGCATTTTTTTTCCTTGGAGATTAAAGGGAGAAGAAAAGCCACATGTGTCCTTGTCCCAGACCCCATTGAGGTCTAGTGGGCACTGTGTGTCCATGGACTGGGCTATGGATATGTCCCTGGGAGAGATGCACAGACATACACACTCCTCAGTCCATCCCTACTCTCTCTGTGCTGCTGCTGAGGACCACTGGTGCCAGCAGTAGAAATATTCACTCTAAGTTGGACACTGCAAGTTGGCACTTGAACAGAGACCCTAATCCCTGCTTCATACAAGCTGCTTCATTGCTGGGAGGTGGTGGCAGAACCTGCCAGAAACTCAACTCGTCTCCTCTCCCCATTTTTTTCTCCTCCAGCACCATCTTCTCTGTTCCTGTTATTGCCAGTAAGTGTCACAAAGCATGAAAACAAAAATCCATACTGAGGATATTTGTCCACTTTCTTTCTGACTTACAAAGATGCCCTGTGCATTTGGGATAATGATTCCAAGGAGGTGAGGTTGGATTTTATTGCAGTGAACATGAGGGTGGGTTACGACTCTGAGGCCTTCATCCTATAATTGTCCTTTGCAACTCTGTACCAGCTTTCTGTTGGAGGATCATGGAGCGCAGCATCACAGCCCTGGGATCAGTGGAGATAATTTTGTGCCTCACCAAAAGTGCGTGGCTCTGGGAAGATGAGCAACATGTGACAAAGAGCACACTCTGCTGAGGACACTTTCATTTCACCGAGGACAGGAAGCAAAAAGAACAACACATTTAATTGACAGTGAGGGAGAAATTCAGGTTGGCAGAATGGTAATTACCTGTGCTGAAGCCTGGCCAAAACTCCAGGTTTAACACCCCTGCTTACATGAATCTGATGAAACCTGAGTAAAAAATCACAAAATAAAACCCTCTTCTCCTTTGTAGGGCTTCAGAGGTATTTTCTACAACTTCTTCTCTCAGAGAAGGGGTCAAGATATCTTCCTGTTTTTTAACAACAAAGAAGCCCTTTTCTGTCTGTGAGAGAAAAATTTAAGTTCTTAGCAGTTTCAGAAACTTTCCAAAGCATTTTGATGTTTCCTAAACAAAGTGGGAGGAGGTGGGAATCGGGAATTTACGGGAGCTTTGCCTGTCTCAAAAGTGTCACCCCATGTGGTATTGCACTCCAAATTTCTCCCAGAGACACTAATCTGTGAGTGGAGATGGGAAAAATGGAGACTGAAAATACAGCAGAGTGCAAGCCAGTGTAAACCAGGAGAGCTGTGTGGAAGTTAGAGGAGCTTTGCTGAGTCTTTACAGCTGCAAAGCAGAGTTGATGGTAGTCAAAAATCACTGGAAGGGGTAGTTAACAAGCTAACAAAACTTTGTAGAAAGGGGGAGAACACTTTTGGCTACTCATGGTGCAGCAGTCCTATGGCAGGAGTGTGACCACACCTAAGGGGGAAGATCAACCCATCAACAGGCGTTTGAGAGGTGCAGCATGCAAGCGGGCACTGCGTGGAGATGGGGAGGGAATGGGCAGCAGCAGGCGGGGCTGAGCCAGGGCAGCGGGTCCTGACTGTGGGGTGCTGTGGCCACTGGTGAGCTCTGGTAATAGACATTGGTGGAGCTTCTGGAGGAACTTGGAGGAAAGGTCTTTGTACCAGACATTTCCTACCGATGAACAATCCTTTGAAGTGTGCAGTGCTTCATCAGCCTTTGGGGTAAGGCTCTGGATGACCTATTAGTGTTTTCCATTTCTAATTCAACAGACTCCAGATTTCATGGCTTGTAATTTGGAGTTCACTAGTGTGGATGCATTGGACCTGCTGAGGGTTTGGCTGATGTCCTGGAATGGATGTGTTGTCAGTGATGGGTGAAATACCACACCTGATTCTTCAGTGGCAGCACACAGGCATCCTTCCATCCCTCCCCCGCAGTGCTTCAGCCAGCCTGGACTGATCTTGAATCTATTAGGAGAAAAGTGGGTGCTTTGCACTGAAACTTTCAGAGGTGTCCTGAGGTTTCCTCTGTAATGCAAAACCAGCAGAAAAAAAAAAATTACCTAAGTGTGGCAGGCTCCAAATAGGAGCATATATTGAACATTGCGTTGGTGGGGAACTCATTGCCACAAGAAATATAGATGGGTTTAAAAAGCTGTCAGACAAATCCATGGCAGAATAATATCCTGAGGGCTATTAGACACACTAATGCAGCTCCTGCCTGAGGAGGTCTTTGAAACTCAGCCTGCCTGAAGCCTGCAGGCATGTGAGGAACTGTGTGTTGCTTCCCTAAGAACTGCAGCTGGCCACTATCTAGACACATGCCAGGCTTGTTTGTTGGGACCATGGCTTTCTAATGGGTCAGTCCTCCTTACTATCAGGAGATTTCCTACTTAAGAGGCAGGCTGGGCACCTTTAGAGGGCTTGCAGACTTTCAACAGAGTTAGTGTCTTTCCCTCCTATGACGTGAAGGGACATTTGGACATCAGTTATGAAAGGTGCAGGAACTACCTGAGAACCATGTTGGGACTCCTTCCACACAGAGAGCTGGACTTCTTCCCCCTGAAGTCACTCAGGTGCCCCCCCAGTCATTTCCATCTGACTTTGGTTTCAGCACAGTGACTCCAGGCTTAGTCCTGAAGTGGAGTCTCCTGCTTCTGTGCCTTCTCATGTCTCTGCGTCCCTGTCCCTCAGCTTCTGTTAATTGAAAACCAGACTTGCAGATAGCAAATGATTTCTAGGTGCTCACAACCCTACCACCACCTTAATTAAGGTTTTTGGATGAGAATTTCCTTAGGCTGTTAGTTCTTCTTAATGAGACCAGACAAGAGGATGGGGAGAACAGGCCGTTAGACATGATGTTCTGAGATAAATCTTGGTCACAACCCGGGCGAGTGCAACTCTGCTCCTCATATTTCTGTGCTCTTCTCTCCTAGGCTGAGAAACCTAATGTTACAAGATAGATCAGATAAAAGTCTTGTTCATCTGAAGGCTTGACCATTTCCAGTCTATCAGCTGCAGCAATAAAAGCTATGACCTCTGTCAACAAGTCCTTTTTCTGGAAAAATAGTAAAACTTTACTCAAACTAAAGGAGGATGAGAAGTGTTGATAGACACTGCCCTCTCCTCATGTTTTTAACAAACAGAGCAAGACTGTTAGTCAATGTTATAACACACGAAAGCTATTGGAGTAAATCTTAGCTGTGATGGAGTGATCAGCTGTGGGATTAGTTCCAGGGACAAAATGCTATCAGCACAGGCAATGTGTTTCTTTTTTTGTTGGAAGAGTAAGCACGAATCTCCCTTCCCACCCCTGAAAGTAACCAGCCAGATTTTTCAGGATGCACAACCAATAGGTCTTTTCTTGTTTTACTAACTCCAGGATAATGATGGTCTCTTTATCCTAATTTTTCTCCAGCAAAAATAACAGACCCAAAATATACATGTTTAAAGTTCTTTAAAGTGCCAAGAATATTTTCCTCTTCCACCCTTTATCTCCAAGCCTCAGCCTCACACCAGGTCATTCTCTGTCTGCCTGCATTTATTTATTTATGTTTTAAGGAGATGCATTAATTTTTCAGGGATTCTTCAGGGAACAGGAGAGGTAGTAATTTGATTTATGAAATTCATTTGCTCAAGGTTGCATGCCAGCAGCTTGTCCCCAGTTCTGCGTGTCACAGCTGTCATCCATCTGGGCCTGGAGGAGGCTGAGGGACGCATGGAGAGGGGTGGTTATGAGCACATACACATGCATTGCTGCCCAATGTCCCTTTATATTTAGCAGCAAAGATCCCAGTTTAAGCTCCACTACTGGATCAGAGACAGGTTTGGCTGGAGTGGAAGAGCACAAATTGTGCAAGAGGAGCCTTCCTACCCCAGAGGAGACAATACTGA
>NW_010178127.1:27116-32020 GCF_000695765.1 Mesitornis unicolor | reverse complement strand
ACGCTCTTTCCCCACTGGCTGATGCCTCTCCCTTTCCTTACAGCATAATTGGAGCAACCAAGATCTTGCTGAGGAAGCCTCCTTGGATGTTACACAGAAATGGTGTCCACATGTTGATGCTGATCTAGTCCAAGGCCATAATGATACACCTCTAGTAGAGCTGCATCAGCTTATGGCTGGGCAAAATTTGCTGAGGAAAAAACCAGATGTGCCACTGAGGAGCCCTCATCCCCATGCCCAGAGTATTTGGGGCTCTTGCAAATGGCTGCTAGAAGTCACAAGCAAAGAGCTCAAGCTCTTGCCACCGGTAGCAATGCATGCAGAAGAAGGGAATATCACTGGGACAAGCTGAAAAATAAAAACACACTCATGTAACACAAGAGCATCGCTGGGACAACATGAGCATATTCAGGCTTAGCAACTGGGAAACACCTGGCTCCTGGAGTGGTGATCTGGAGATACAGGATGTAGTATCTCCAGCTCAGCTTGAATACAGCACAAAACACTTTAATCTCACAAGGACTGCGTCAAGGCAATGCATCCACCACCAGCCCAGTGGAGGATCTGTCCTGATAGAACAAGCCCCTGCTCGGCTCTGACCAAACAACACTGAACAAGGGAAAGCCTGAGCAGCAAGGGCCGTGGGAGGGAGTGGTGACTTCTGTCACTCTCTGCTCTGGCCTTCTGAGATTCAGAAACAAAGCTCAGGTGGTGTAATTAAGAAGTGTCTGGCCTATGGTATTTATTTATTGAGCTCCCTCTCAGTTAGCAATTTCCTGCATGGCTCACGGCTCTCAGCCATGGCTGCTTAGATCTTCTCCATGCTACCAGGCAGTCACACTTCTTCCTCCTGGGAACCCTGAATGTTCAAGTCAGTGCCACCGGTCAGGAGTTGGATGCACCCATCAGGCTGTGTGCTTTGTAAGGATAGTGTGATTTGACCCAGAAGATAGTGAAAACACCATGAAGTATGGCTCGCCCTCCCTCTTCCCAGTGGGACGGAGGAGAGAATCAGGAGATTAAAAGAACTCATCAGCTGAGATTAAGACTATTTAATAACTAAGACATACCAAACTTAAATAATAATAATGCCAATTAACTGTAACAAGAATAGGAACAATTATAATAAAGCAATCAAAGTTACACTCAGCTCACAAACAGCAGCCGCTGGCCGTATGTCAACCAAAATGCAATGGGAGAGTTGAGCCTCAGGAACTGAGACCAGAGCCATCATGAAGGGAAGGGAAGGGATCAAAGGGTCCAAAGAAGCAGCAGGAAGGAGTTGAAAGGGAATGTGAAGGGATCGTCCCCTGCAAGCTTCCTGATTTATAGTGAGTGTGACATTTATGGTATAGAATACATCTTTATTGGTCAACTTGGATCAGATCTAGATCATCTGCCCTGGGCCAGCTATCCCAGAGAGGCCCAGGCTCTCACTTCCTCCCCTTCTCTTGTGCAGACAGAAGGAAAAAAATTCAAAGAAACTATACCCACAGGTGCAGTTAAATCTTTGAAAACATAAATGTCTGCTAGTGAAAAAGAAAACAATAACCTTATCCGCTTCATGAGAAAAGTAACTTCAACCTGGCCAAAGCTATAATGTCAACTTTTGTTCATTAAACTTGAACAGTACTCTCTCAAAAATCCAACTCTGGCTAAAGCATTAAAAGGGATTCTACATTTCAATCCCAGCAAAACCAGGACAGATGGTAATGGAGAAGATCTGTTTCCTCTCCTTCCCAGGAAACAGTGTGGCTCTGAGACAGTGAGGGCGGAGGCAGCTGCTTCTGTGCTGACTGGAGGTGGTCATGACCTGTCCAGTCCTGCATCTCTGTGCATGGTCCCTCTCAGGGACCTGTCCTCAGCAGCTTCCCACACTCTCCCCACCCACATCACTAGTATAAACCCTGCACAGTTTGAAGGCCTTGATATTTATACATTAATTAGTCCTTCCTCTTATTATTTACTTATCAGCTCTTTATTAGAGAGTTCTCTTTTATACACACAGATTTGTACCCTCGGCATTTGCTTTGTTCTGTTATGAGATTATATCAGCATGTTTGTTCCCCTGTTTACAGACGTGTTGTAATCCTAACTGCTTCACTTAAGTGTTTAATGAAGTTATTTACTCTAAATTGTTTGCTGGGATTTTCTTCTGCAGTTGAGGGATAAGAAGAGGCTGGAGCATGCTTTTTCATTCCAGTGATTTATATTAATTGATATTTTATATCACATGGAGGAGTCTTAACTGGCCTAAGTGGTTGTTACATCTGAGTCAGTGACTTTTCTTAGAGGACTGAAGCTGCTGGATTTTGTTTCAGAAACAGAGAGAGATGCTTTGTGCTCAAGTAACAAATCTTCATGTGTAGCCACAGAACAATAGGCACAACAGAAATGCAATTTCACCATTACACACTTCTCCAGGCCTCCATAGGGCAGGGTAAAACTCCAAGAGGTCTGTGGCATAGTCCATCCAGAGTTTTATTCACAGCACTGGGCAACATTTGGAAAAGTTGATACCACCAAGTGTAGAAGTGGATGGCAGCTGGAAATGTCACTGGTGTTATGCATGTGCATCTGATGGCAGCTATGGCACAGCTCTACTCTTCACATCTCTCAAGCCAATTGCCCATGTCTGCAGTGTTAAATGCAGCTGCAGAAACAACCAGGTCTGCTTTCTCGGCATGACCTGCACTTTCTTGACTCCTGAAGGTCAGAGCCCAAGGTGGACACCTATGGCCCCTGGCAGGAGGGGCAATGGTCTTGCCTCCATGCTCAGGGGAATGCTGTGTCTGCCTTGTTTCTGGAGCTTTGCCTCCAGGTTTCCACCAGGCCAGTTCCCCGTTCAACTCTGCCTGCTTGGCATTGCAGGATCACCCCTTCAGCCCTTTGGGCTCTGAAGCAAAGCTAAACCAGTTGTCTGAACCACAGCATCCAGCACCAGTGGGGCCAGCACCTCCTCCTGAGCACAGAGCCAGGAGAGCTGCACTCTCCTCTTCACACACCCGGCACCCTGCGGCTCGCGGCTCTCCCAGCTCTCTCCCAAAGGCTTCCCAGACATCTCTTCACACTATACCAGTGTCACCACAGGCTTTTGAATAACAAGCAGATTCAGCCAAATGGCAAACCATTCAAAGGCCACCCACAAGCAAAAAGGAGGATTACATTTGTTGATGAGTAAATGCCTGTGCTAAGAATAGCTCCTTCCAGCTTTGCTGCTCACCTACCTTATCCTGCTCCAATTACCTAACTTAATTTACTCCAGCTGTTCCTCCATATCTCTGTGATCTATTTTCTACCTCCTTCTGGTTTCTCTTTGATTTCACTGTATATTTTAACATACCAGATTCATTTATCTTTCAAAGTGCCTCTCCTTACAGGAAGACTGTATACAGCACTGCTATATTCATGCTACTTCCATTTCCAATCCTCTTCCAGAAAGACTTTGTGGCACATACAGATGCTGGCAGCACGCTAGCTGTATGCATAATGTATTCAGTTCAGGAAGCACTTGTTCCTGAATGAAACTTATAGTCCTGACCAGTTCCCCTCTCTTTCAGCAGACAGGTTTGAGGAGGAGAACTACAGTCTGAATTCCTGAGATATTCCCTCCTTGAAAATTGGGCTCAGCCATTATTTCACAGAGCTCCTCTCCCAACCCTGTCTGTCAGTGAAATGCCTGTTCTCAGCTAAAGCGAATGGGGCTATGGCTTTTGCTGTCACTTTCAGAGGCAAGGCTAGTCCAATGGTTCATTTCTCTAATTTCCTGCTTTGCCAGGAAAAAAATGGTGACGTGGACAAATTTTGGTGAATCTGAAGGCAAAAAGCAAGTTTGATTCATGTATGATACCTAGATACCTTTCGCCCTTCTTTGCAAGCCCTTTCCTTTGTCAAGCCCAGGAGTAGAAGAAATGATAACAGTTCAGACACCAAACCAAAGGTTTTTCCGTGCTCTCTGTTGTTGACCTACAGATGAGTCAACAAGTAGAAATTCTTCAGCATACTCTTGGTGGAGGAGAGCACACTGGAAAGGGACCCTCACTGCCTAAAGTCTTTTGAAATGTCTTGGCCTGGCTGCTTTGCTTAGCCCCAGTTCTACATTCCCTGCAGTAACCAGGGGACACAGGAGCAGCACTTGGAACTGGCCCAGGGGGTGAGGGTGGGAGACCTCCCTCTAAATTCAGGGGAGGGGAGTCTGAAAGAGGGCTGGCAGCAGAGCTTGTAGTGTCAGCTCTTCCCCTTCCCTGAACACTAGCAAGGACTGAAAGGACAGCCTCATGGGGAAGGGGCGAGCTGGTCTCCAAGGTGCCACCATTCCCTCTCTCACATTGTAGCAGCAGCTCAGCCATCCCTTTGCAGAGCTGCAGTCTCTATCAGCGCTTTTGAATCTCCAGACACATAATAAAGAGCCTGCGCACCCTGAGCCAGTGCATTTCCTCCTGCAGGATGCCTGGGAAGGATTCAGCTCATCCAGGTGGAAATGTAGTCAAAGCAGGTCTCCACCACTCCCTTCATGGATGAGGGAAAGGCACTTTCACCCTCAGATGACTGTCAGCAAACCTCTGCTGCAGGACAAAATTTCTTCTGGAGGTCTCTGTGCCTGGCAGGTGTCTATGGAGGGAGGTACGTGGGGGTTTAGGCTTGATGTAGCTTTCAGACCTCTAAATCTGGGAGTCAGGGAACTACCATCTTCACCTAGAATAAAAATCAGGTGACTAAAACCAGAGGGTGATACACAGAGCTTCACTGGGAACAGGTGAATGTACTGATGTCTGATCTTCAAGATCCCCTCACCTCTTTTTACCTCTCATCTCCTGCCTTCTCTAGTGCCTATAATGGTTTTTCTCCCTCCTCTGAGGTGTAGTATGAATCATGAGCTGCAACGACCACAGCCACAGCACCAC
>NW_010178127.1:0-27085 GCF_000695765.1 Mesitornis unicolor | reverse complement strand
CCAGCCCTTTTCTTCAGGGCCCCACCAGACCTCGAGGGGCTGCCTGGCTCCCTGGTTGTCCCCTGCCACTCTTTAACGCAGCCTCCCACACGACTGGATGGAAGCAGCTCCTCTGAAGGCACAGGCAATTTTTCTGAAATGCGTTTGAAAGCGCTGACTGTAGAAACAGAGGCTGGGGTTGGGGCCATGGGGACAGCGGGGTGGGAGAGGGATGGGAGTGGAGTGGGGGAGGAATGAGAGTGGGATGGGACGGGAGCGAGCTGGAAGTGCAGGGCAGGATGCAGAGGTCTATAAGAGGCCGGAGGCGGCGTGGGATCTCAGCGGCCGCGAGCGGGCCCAGAGCAGGAGGCGGCGGCCCGGGGCGGACACCGCTAGAGGGCAGGGACAGACCGCCCGGCCGAGCGGGCGGAGTGGGGCTGCACGGAGCGGCGCGGAGCCCGGCCCTGCATGGTGGCAGCCTGTCAGCCATGCACAGCCCCTGCTGCCGCCTCTCTCCGTCCCGGCCTCTGGGCTGCATCATCCCCGCTCCCGCAGCCTGGGAGCCGGCCGGGCACAAGTGTTACCACCAGCCTTGTCGAACCGAAGGGCAACGAAGGGCCGCTGGGGACAGGACACTGCGGAAGGTGGTCCTCAGCAACTGCTGCATGCTCAGCCTCTCTGTCACTGTGTCCACTTGGATATTTTCATGAGATGCCTTCTCCCTGTGAGACTTCAGCATGATGTGAACCACAACATCAGGGCTGATGGACTCATCAGACCTCCAGATGCCCCCTAAGAATCACAGAATCACAGAAAGCTGACCTGAGGCATGCTCAAATATGCCCTTAAAACTTCTGCAATGAGGGCTACAGGTTCCCAGTGCATAATAAATACTGGGAAGCAGGGATCTCCCTCTCCAGATACCTGCCAGTAGCTGTGAGGCAGCTGCTGCCATACTGTGCCAGCTTTTGCCACTCTGCTGGCACACCTCGGCATGACTCCCCCCTCTCACACTTTCTCTGAGCTGCTTGTGATGGCAGTGCTGAGTAGGAAATATTGTCCCTCAAACAAATAGTTTTGATGTGTCAAGGACTTTTCTTCCCTGCTCTGGGAAGAATCTGACATTGTAAGGTTTTTGCTAACAAGTCCCACTGCATCCAAAGCTGACAGACACAGCAGGACCTACTCTCCAGAATTAGATTTTTAGCTAGTCTGTAGGAGTTCAACCCCACTTCCAGCATCTTTCTGCACCTTAGATATGCCTTGTCACAGTGCACTTGAGTAAGACTTCCCAACCTCCCATAGGAGATTTTCCACTAATATTTGCTGCATTAAGGGCATCTACTCTAGCCTACAGCTTAGCTCCATGGCCAATGATTCTTCAAGGTGGAGGCAAGAGCTCTTCCTCAGCATGAGGTATCTGGGCTCGTGTTCTTGCCAAAACGCAGAGAAATGGGAATTTTCTGATGGAAACCTGATTCTATCCAGCTCTGCAGGCTGGAAATATTGCTTGCTGCAAAATTGGCAGGTTCTTGTCAAGAAGCCAAGAGATTACTGCTTCCCTTCCTGCTAGAGCTCTTTAGTATTTGGTCCCTCTCCATTTCTCCTATCTAGTGCTTCACACTCTCTCTGCCTTTCATCTCCTGGTAGCAATGCAGTCCAGGTGTCTTGGATCCTCTCCAGTCTCAGTGGGATAACAGGATGGGAAGAGCTGATGTTGGGCACTGGTCCCACCACAGCAAGGGTCTCTTTGTCTGCTTTCAGCAGGCCTGTTTGTTGACTGCACCTACATAGGCAAATACCTCCCCAGCCTGGACAGTGGTGGTTGTCTTTAGAAATCCCTATTTCTCCTCAATGAACAGCTGTATAACGTGCCTTTTCATGTTCTTCTCTTGCCTATGACTGTGTCCACTTGTGGGCAATCTGCTGTGGAAGATGCCCATGGTGAAATGTAGATATAGCAGCAGCTGGTAGGAAAATTGCATTGCATGTAGTAGGAAATTGCTTTCATAACCTCACTTTCAAGGTACTGCAAATGGAGCAAAAAGACCCTTTTGTGGATAAGGACACTGAACCAGTGCTTTAAGATGACCTTCTTGAGGCGATGTCTTCAGTCTGCTGCTCAGGGACATGCTCACTGAGTCACGAGACCAAAAGACAAATGCTTCAGGCTTGATAAGAAATCCTGGGCTAGAAATGCCTCTTAGTCATGGTAGCAAACCCAGCTGCTTTGCAGAATAGCCTGCCCTGAACCATGCAACACCTCCCATGTGACTCATATCTCACCAATCTGCTTCCAGGTCCTGTTTCCCATGCAGAAAGGCAGAGCTGGTGGTTTGTCACAGCGCACTCACAATTGCACAGAGGCAAGGAGGGCATGGTGACCCCTCCTCAACAACCTGACTTTCTTCTCACTCACATTGCCCATCTGAAACCAGGGCATAAAGCCAGAAGCTGAGCTTTTACCAAATAAGATAGCTTCAATCTGAGGGAAAAGTAAAGCTTCAGCAGCACAGGGTGGCCCAGTGCCCTGTACCTGAAGTCCAGGCAGGCAAGCGCTACTTCCTGATGTCCTTCAGGTGGGGTGGGCCATGTGTGTACTGTTGTCATGATGCCATCCCTAAGAGAAAGAAAGCTGCAGTGACAGTCAGACCAGCCACTTTTACAACAAGCAGAAGCCACAGTACTGTCCTGTGTGAACTCACCTGGACAACAGAGAGGAGAGCGGCCCCCGGTTCCCTCCTGGTGTGATGGGGAGTCATCATTCAGAAAGGGCTAGAGGACTTGGAGTTTCTAGAGGTAACACAGCACCCAGTATTTGGGGCTAATGAATTCCTATTGAATTTTCTTCAAAAAGTTTACTTGCTTCTTGTTTGCCTCTTATGGGTTGTCTCACTGACAGTGTAACCTCTCCACACTTGAACACTGCTACCATCTGCTCCCTTACAGCAAGAATTCTCCTCAACCTTTGGGGACATGCAAAGGAATCCCAGCCCTGCTGTTAATCCAACCTCTGGTCAATATTGGATTTCTGCTCACTAGATATTTTAAAACCCCACACTCCAAATACTCACTTCCCAAACCTTAAAGACTATAAAATGACATTAAAACATACTAGCACTTATCTGGAAAAAAGAATCATGATAAAGGTCACTTTTATTTAAAAGGCACTAGTCACTGTTTTGTTTAACTCTTAAAGTATTTATAAATACAGAGAAGAAGTCTGGATTCGAAAGAGCTTCTTTGGTAACACAAAGGTTTCAATGTGAATTCCATCAGCTGCACAGAATTTAACCTGTTCCTGGATGGGATGCTCAGTCTTCACAAAAGTGTCCACCCAGAGATTCGCCCATTTTTCCTGGCTTTACCAGGCACCGAGCATGATGGTGGATGGGACTTCTCTGTTCTGGAGGGAAGAGGAGAACAGAGATCTTGTTTCTGGAAGGATATCAGAAGCTTGTTATGTGTCATGTTGGAATTAAAAAGTGTCTATTTAAGAATAATCCATTAAGAAAATTCCCTGGGTTTTTATATTCTCGCTTTTCTTGGATTTTTCCTTTTTTACTTTTTTGGTTTAAGTGCCACTTTTCTAAAACTTGTGTCGTATTTTAACCGAACAGGGATGACTACTGTCATTTTAGGCCCTGTGGCTATCCAATGATAGCAGAGATTCTCCATTTATCATTTGAGAAGGGCATTGGTCTTCCTCCTGATGCTGTGACACATCTGCTTGCCCTGTGCGGACATCTCAGACGGCCATGGACATCATCACATTATGGGTGACTGAATCACTCCCCAGACAGCCAGGCAGAGCATTTCCACAGCACTAAATGCATTTCCAGTAAAATTAAACCAATTTCATGCATTGCCTCCTGATCAGTCACAAATGTGACATACATTCTTTTGGCCACTGCTCATCATGATGAACATATGAAGGAAGCTGGCTGGAGGAAAGGACACCTTCCTTCCCATAGGTCCAACTTCATATCCTTCACTTTCTTTCAGCACAGCTCCTGCCTGTATCTGCATCCCAAACTACTGAGAGGCTCATTGCATCAAGCAGTATGGCTGTTCTGCAAAGACCAATGGTCCAGCAAGGCATGGACTCATTGACCCAGCAGCATCTTCTCTCCCTTGCCCAGGCTCCTACGTAACAAAGAGTTCTTACCAAGGAGCTGTCATCATCATGGAAGAGGAGACATAGTTGATATTTGAGAGGTGGGGTTACAGGACTACTTCTGAAGGCTCTGGGTGCAGTGCATGGAGGGAGGGGAAGCACCACTCTCAGTGCCAGATGAGCACCATCAATGTCCTAGCACAGATGTACCAAAGTGATCTACTCCACAGCTGGCAGGAAACCTGTGGCAGAGATGGTGGACCAGCTGTGTCTGCTAGATTCCTTCCCCCCATTTTGCATGCAATATCTCTCTCTTGGCATGCCCAACACCCCTAGTCTTGGGACACTAAGGAGTAACAGTGTCTAGCTGAAAACAGATTACACAAGGTCAGAGATTGCCACAGATCCATGCCCAGCACAGCCAGAGTGATCCAAGATGTCATTGCTCCTCACCCAAACACCACAGCCTCCTCCTTGAGATATGCTAAGTGATTGTGTGAGCACAGCAAAGCTATTTAACTGCAAAGAGGATCCAGTCATGGGGAGCAACCCACCAGCTTTTTTTCTTTCAAATGTGAAGAGGTGACTGCTCCTAAAAGTCCAGTTCTGGGCTGAGGCCCTTCCCTGGTACCTTGAGACAGCAGTGAGTCAGCCAAACATGCCATCACCCCCAGACTGGCGGGATGTCTTCATGTTACATGTCTATCACTCATGCATGTTTATAGAGCACTGTTCCTATATACACCTCTATCCATCTGAGACCAAATGTTTCCATCCCATGAGTCACTGACATGTTTGTAGTTAAACATCAGGAGTCTTTTTGCCAAGTTCTGTTTACTATCTAGACAGGAGATGATAACTCTCTCTTGCTTACCCATGGGCATCAGACTATCTAAAGACAGCTGGGGGAATTCAACTGCTCTTTAGGAAGAACAAAGAGCCTGGATACATGGCTTCTCCACAGCCACAGAACATCAGAGCAGAATCCTAGGAAGAGATGAGATGCACAGAGATATGTGTGTCCAAATCACTGTCCTCATCAGTGAAAGCACCACTAGAGATGAAAGTTTAGTGCAAGCAGTGGATACCAGCCACTGGGCTATGAAAGCATCCTGACAGCTAGATAGATGGAGTAGGAAGAAACTTCTGGGAACTGATCTGTGATATGAGAAAATATAAGAATAACTGTCTTTTGTCTCTGCAAATGGCTGCTTGAATCACATAACTTATTTCCTAGGACTTGAAGCACAATAAATATATTTTTTTCTTCATTCTTTATCCTAAAATCTCTCTGGTATAAGAGATAATTTACAGCTCACTGACACAAAAAGTGTTATAGCACCATGGACCCAGTGATGTTTAGCCTTGCATGGGCTCCAGGAACACGTTTTCTTCTCTGAGAAGCCACATGGGGTGCCTTAACATTTAGAAGTTCTGGGCTGGTCTCTTCTTCCTACAACACACAATAGTGAGAAGTATTGTGGGAGATGGTGAACTTGTAACACTGCTCAGTAATGGCAGGAAGAAACCAAAATGCTGATACCTAGGATTGGATTCAGTCACCCAAAGAGGTGTCCAAGCTACCTTGTGTGTCTAAGAGCTGTTGGGTATGAAATGGCACATCCAAGTGCTGCTCTGCTGACTCAGCAGCAGGTGACACTCCACAGACTCTCAGATGCATGAGCCTGCCCTGTTTCATTATTCAAATCTTCCTTCTGGTCTTCTGTTTTCATGATACACTCCTGATAAATCTCTGCAGCTTGAAGTTTGCAGTGCTGCTCCAGAGGCTGCATGCACTTGCAGTGTCCTGTGTCAGTAGTGTCACATTCCTATTCCCTGGTCCCAGGGACTCACTTGCTGCAGGTCAGGTGTAGCTGCCATGTCCTCGGTGGCCAGAGCACTCTGGGTGGAACCGGACAACACCACAGATTTCAACAAAGACTCTTAACCCTCTTCTCCATCCTCCATCTAGTACTGGCACTTGTGGGAGTGGCAGGTGCTTTGTGCCAGACAACTTCTAGCTCTTTAATCATTATTGTTAAAGAAGTCTGCAAAAAATAGCAATCAGCTGCCCAGAAGAATTAGGAATGGGCTGGGCCAGGCAAGGCAATTACTGTTTGGATTCTCAGTTATAAATGGGAGATGTCTCCACTTATTAGCAATGCACAATGGATGAAGAAATATAATTTCCCCTCCACTTTTCACTTCAGATTCAGCACTTCTCCTCTATTAGTGAGCAGGGCCCAGCCCCTCAGCAGCACTGACTGGCAAATGATCCCTGTGGTAGTCTTGGCATTGAAGCTAGCCCTCCCCCTGCCTCCCAGCACAGTGGCTCAGGGCTCCATGCCAGAGCAAAGCCTGGAATGGAGTTGTCATGCTGCAAGATGAATGTCCCTGTGGGGGACCAGGATCTGCCCGGGTCCTTTCACAGAGACCAGTCATTCCTGCCACAGGACAGAGGCTTCGGTCTCATTTTGGTGAGTGTGGTACAAGCACAGCAGAGCCTTAGGAGTGCCAGGTAGGCTGATTCCTTGGGGATGCTAACTCCTCACTGACACTGGTGCTGTAGCTGGTCTCACCTCCCTAGGTAAGGGATACCAGTGCTTGCCAAGGGAGCGATAACTCTGGCTCCAGTCCTCTGCCAAGGTCCACAGAGACCATTAAAGCTTTTCCAGTAACACTGCCCTCTCCTTTATGGGATCTTAATCCAGTGACTTATTTGCCCTGCTCTGCCAGACATGAGCCTCAGTTTCTTAGTGTTCCAGATTTATTGATTTTCATTTTTATGACTGAAACAGTTGCTGTCACACTTTGCTGTGAGCACACAGCAGCCTGCCCTGCTGACATGGTCCCCACTGCCACTTCATGGTCCTCAACTCTTAGTTAAGCTGGAGCAAGGGTGCGATCAGGCACCACCCTTAGGAGAGTCAGTGACTCTGTGCTCCACTGCATGTGGCAGGACATACTGCCTTGCCGAGGGAGAAATTAGGCTGATAATGGTCAGGAGGGGGAATATCAGCAGGGAGGGTTCATCTGCTATTCCTACTGTGCTCTCAGCAAGACCCTGCCATATTCTGAAGGACTGTTGTCCCCAGGAAGGGCTAACTAGGAATGTACCTGATGAAAGGTTGTTCACAGGTGCAGTATGATAGCATCCAAGACACAGAAACACAGGAGCTGGCACCACAGTGTCCCTCAAGGCTTGGATACAGTCTCTGGAGAGGTCCAAAATGCCTCCACTGAGTTTATTCCTCAGCCCAAGGCACTACTTTGTTGCTAATCTCTCAGTGATTTCCTCATTGCAATTGGCATGGGATTTCCACAAGATCACACTGGTAGAGCCTGTTCGGGCAGAACTTCACACTGCAGTGTCCTTGGGAGGATGTAGCCCCTTCCCCTCCAAGCTTGGTGTCTTGGTGAGGTAAGCTTCTACAGACTAGAGCCACCTGCCTGAAACAAGACTAGTGCCCCTTCACACAGGAGGTGAAACAGGCTGGTGACATGACTTGGCCAGCAACATCCCCTGTGGAGGTCCATGTAGGGACCAAATCCAGCAGAGGGCCATGGGCTGGCATAGGGCAGCCCTCCAAGATAGTGCTCAGTGTGATCCAGTTGTGAGTCTTCTTTTTGCTAAAGCATGGAGCTGCATCCAGCCCCAGGTGCTGCTGGTCAAACCCGTTTGACTGTGAGCTCAGGGTGTTTCCCTTGTGGCTTTCTGCCTTCCACAACTGGGTTCTGGCCTGACTCTCCCAGATAGGGGTTTTCTTCCCATGGGATCATCACAAGGTAACAGCACGATACTGATGGAAAAGCTGTTTAGTGGATCCAGGGTTCAAAGTCTGGTAAATCCCATAGAGTGCTTGAATTTGCCCTCCATTCATGGCAAAAACATCACTCAGGACTGGCCCTCACCCAGCAAAGCACTCCAGCATGCATTGAACTGAAAGCCTGTCAATATTACAAGAAAGAATGGTAAAACTTGAAATTTAAGGGCTGCCAGTGCTTCTCATTACACAACCCTGCATTCAGCTCCTTGCTCCTCTACCAGACTTGAACCTTTGGGGTTGAAGTTTTCCATGTTGGGGTTCTGGCACAGGTTGAACCATTCTGTCATGTTTCACCCATGCAAATTAGCTATTTCTGAAAGTGAACAGAAGGTAAAAGGCCTCATTTTGTTAAGAAAAGTAATAATGAAGGCTTATTATTTGAAAAATTCCAGTATTTCTGTGCTTTGGAGCAGGGGTTGGAAATTTCAGAGAAAGCTGAAACATTTTTCTTTCTTTTTTTCTGTGAGAAAAGAGCATTGACTTGGGTGTTCTCCAGGGTGCTGGTGCTTTTTATCTGGACCCTTTCCACCTAAGGGCAAACAGGCACATCTCTGGTAGTGCCCAATATATTCCCTTTCCACTCCTTCTCATTACATTCATGCAGCATAAAACTCCTGCCATGCATACTCAGGGATGCAGTGCAAAGTGTACATGTGGCCACCAGTAACACCTCTTCTCCTACCCACTTTTCAAGGAGCTGGCTGAGTGACATCTGGGGAAGTGTGTATTACAGTCTACTCCACTCTATGCAGCAAAGGACTGCACAAGCCCTTTTTAATCTTTTACATTCTCCCTAGGAGGGAGAGGTGCATGCACAGAAGTCAACTCAGAGGTAAGGTGAAATCATCTCCAATGCACACAGAAATGGAGTGGTGATTTTCCAGCATAGTTAAGAGCTGTCTTTACAGGGACACTGGGTGGGCTGCTGAGTTCCAGCTGCTGTCTGCCCTGCAAGCCTGACTGTGACAGATGTAGTCATCCTCTACCAGACTGGTGAAGAGTACTGAAGTCTAACTTCTTGTATGTTCACTTAAACTATATCACTGTTCCCCAGATCACAGAATCACAGAATCACAGAACGTTAGGGATTGGAAGGGACCTCAAAAGCTCATCCAGTCCAATCCCCCTGCCGGAGCAGGAACACCCAGATGAGGTTGCACAGGAAGGCGTCCAGGCGGGTTTTGAATGTCTGCAGAGAAGGAGCCTCCACAACCTCTCTGGGCAGCCTGTTCCAGGGCTCTGTCACCCTCACTGAGAAGAAGTTTCTTCTCAAATTGAAGTGGAACCTCCTGTGTTCCAGCTTGTGCCCGTTACCCCGTGTCCTATCATTGTTTGTCACCGAGAAGAGCCTGGCTCCATCCTCGTGACACTCACCCTTTAAATATTTATAACCATGAATGAGGTCTCCCCTCAGTCTCCTCTTCTGCAAACTAAAGAGCCCCAGCTCCCTCAGCCGCTCCTCATAAGGGAGATGCTCCACTCCCTCCATCATCTTTGTAGCCCTGCACTGGACTCTCTCCAGCAGTTCCTGTCCTTCTTGACCTGTGGGGCCCAGAACTGGACACAATATTCCAGATGCGGTCTCACCAGGGCAGAGTAGAGGGGGAGGAGAACCGCAGGTGCTGAGAGAGGAAAGTGTAAAACATGTTTATCTAGCCCTGATGGGAAGGAGATCAGATGCTATATTTTTTAAGCAAAACAGATAAGCAAGGGAGCGAGTGCAGTGAGAGGTAGGAGAGATTCAGACGACCAACTCCTTTGCCCTGCTCTAGGGAATGCAGAAAAGGGAGATTAGGGGACAGCTGCAGAAGGAGTTAACTGGGACAGTCAGGAGGAGACCACAGTTTCAAAAATCACCACCTGGGATAGGACCTCAGCCTTGGGACCAAACTGAGACAGTGGGATGTAGTAGGAGGAAGATGGAAAATAACGTGGACCCAGCAACGCTGTGCTGACCTGGATTGTACAGCACCCTGGCTATAGGCTCCAGGTTCAGCCTTTCATAAAGCTCTGGGGAGCATGGGAGATGGTGTGGACCTGCCATGGGGCTGCAAGGGTCAGGTCTAGGACATGCCCAGGCAGGTACACACACCAAGACTTTGCAGAGTCATCTCTGAAGGAAGAATAGGGAAAAAGAAGTGGTGATGCACAGCTCTGGGAAGGTACAAACCTCCTAATGCCTATGCAAGCCTTGTGGTTAACGTGTTTGGGTCTGGAGCTGTCTTTGGGTAAAATGGCCAGTAATTGGCCATGTCTCATGTGTCCATTAAATGCACAAGAACCACATAAGGTTTTTTCTTGGATATCTGGTAGGGAACTTCTCACACATCCCTTGCATTTCTTACCTGGGATCCTGGAGTAGAACTGTATGATCCTGCCTCAAGTGTCCTGGGGTAATCTGGTTTTCTGCAGACCATGGCTGCCACCAGGATAGGAGGTGATGCAGCAGTGTCATGTGCTACACCACATCTCACACCTCAGACTTTTTTATTCTTTGGAAAAAATGTTCCTGGTCCCAGAAGAGGTCTCTTGCTCACACCAGAGGGGTGAGGTCTGGCACAAACCATGTCCTTGCCACTAACAACATTTCTTCATGCCAGATTGACAGGCTTTCGTACTCTACGTCCTGCCACTGTTTCTCATGGCTGGCTTGCCAAATGATTAAGCAGTCTTTTACCTCCATATTTCTATGATGAGGCTTCCTTTTTCCTTCCCTCCAGGACAGGTCTTTAGCTAAAGGTTGCTGGAAATGCCTGTTTATTTTCGTTAGTGGTGCTAGCCCCACTACCGATAATCCCTGGAGAGCTGCCTTTATCACTTCATGATGAAGGCTGCCAAAATTATTCCATCAAGAAAAGAAAAATTTGATTTTCAGCTGATTTCTTTTAACAGGTACTGTCTGTTTTCTGAGGAAAAAAAATATAAAGAAAACTCAAAGCAGCTTTCTCTTCACCAAACAATACAAAAATACATCTAAGCAATATAAAAATACATGGCTGGATTCCAGCTAAACTATAAAAACCTAAATGTCTGTAGCTTCCACTGGGGTGGGGGATTGAAAAGCTAACATGTCCAAGGGCTGAGACCTTGCCCCGAGCAGCTCATCTCACAGCTCTCTGATGAGCAGATACCACCTGTAGGGAGATCTTTTGAAGGAGAATGACAGAAAACATAAAGGCTAGTCCTAGAAAAAGCACATTTCATTATTTGTGGAGAGTATAAATGGAGGGGAGAGCGGCATTTGCAGAAGGGGAGAATATGTAGGGTGGGAAATTTGGGTAGTGAACACAGTTTGCAGCTGTTGGCCCAAAAGCAGAGAAGATAGCCAGCGACCCCTCACCCTCTGCCAGTTTGCAGGCAGGTCTGGCAGGACGGCTGGGCAGCACTAGGGCAGGGGGCCCTCCTCACCTGCAGGAGGTGGCCACAGTGATACTTCTTTGTCCCCACGCAGGAGTGACGCTTCCCTCCAAGAACTGGCAGGGGGCAGTTGGCAGCATGGCTCTTGCCTTTTTTTTGTCCTCATGGAGAGATAGGACATACAGGAACAGGCTGTGAATCTGCTACATTGTCCTCAGGAAAGGGACCAAACATCACCAAGCCAACACATACAGGGCCAGCTACCCTCTAACAGCCATAGGGACTTGAGAAGACACCTGCACAGACAGACAAGTTGAGGCAGGTATGATGAGCACTTGGCTTGTTTCAGCCTGAGAGACATCAGGCTTCCAGATGCCAGCACAAAGCCCAAATTCATTTGCATAAGCATGAAAACCAACAGTGCCCTGGGTTAATGAAACAGCAGCAGAGTGATAAATGCTGGGAGACCCAGGGGACCTCCTGCAGCTTTCCTCTTCAGGGAGAGCAGCTCTCTCCAAGAGGCCATTAAAAGGGCCTCACCTCTGGCAACAGCAAATAAAGACCTGTCAGGAGGCATTTGGCTGTGGCAGAAATGACAGCATTTGCCAGGCCACGTGTCAGAGCACAAAACCTCAGCTTAGCTGCTCAGGCTTGGGTGTCACTGAAGACCAAGTGGCAGTGATTGAGGGCAATTCATTGACTTGGATAGCTCCAGACATGGATTTTTTCTGCTGCCTCCCAGGCATTTGGCCTGCTAATTGCATTTAACCCTAGAGTAAATGACTCAGTTGTGTTCAATAGAGGTGAAAGTTTCCAGAGAAAAACTTGTGGGAAGTTGTGCCACAGCAGGAGCATGGACATGTTGCAGTGGATGCACTGACTGAGCTCTCTGCTGCATGACAGGTCCAGGCAGCGAAGCCAAACTGTTCCAGAAGGACAAGAAGGTGGCAGTGAGGTAGATCTTTGCATTATGTGGTCCAAACTTCAAGACACCTGTTCACAACCTTTCAGATCTGCCCTGGGACAGGGCTTTCCTGTGCATAAGACACTGGTGAGAATTAGGGAGTAGATGATGTTTGGCTACTTGGTAGCTTTACTTCTCCCTTCAGACTCACCTATTCCTGGTGCTTCTCCCTGCCCTTGACACAGTATGCTGGAGGTGAGGAAGGATGAGCAAGACTTGAGCTCAAGTTCCTGAAAGGTCAAAATGCCCTTCTCCCACTTCCTTGTGCCCTGTTGAAAAGCAGTGCAGAAAAGAGTGCGGAGTTCACAGCCTCACTGTGCTAGTAACAGAAAATGTGATGGGGCATCCCAGTGATGGGAATGTGCTGGCTGAGGGTGGGATGTCTGGTCTAGGCCAGAGCAAGAACTTGGTTGATACACTGCATAGTTCTGGATCATTAACACACCAGTCAGTAATGTCCTTCCTGGATCTGAGAGCTGCTCTTCACCTCCAGTCCTTTCTTGTGGAGCAGTGCTGCTCAGTACTTCAGATGTGCTTCTTCCTTCACAAAGGGCTGTGTGCAGCAATGCCTAAGGCATGATCTAGGAGGTGAGCACCTTGAGAACCAGGGTCTGCACAGTGGAGGAGACCTGGTTCCACAAGAACATCGTCTGCTCCCCATCCCACCATACTGCATCAGCCACAAAGGTCAGGCAGCAATTCCCACAGTCACAGGGCAGGATGAAGCTGAGGTTCTCTGCGTTCACCCACACAAACTCTGAAACTTCACTTGGAGAACCTAGAATCAAAATGGTGCCCTCAAACTCTTCTTGCCTGCATGAGTCAACTTTGTGACTTGTAATGAAGCATGGGACCCATTGTGAAAGAACAACAAAAAAAAAAGTGAGACCCTCAATGAGTCCAGCCTCTGATACCGGGGACCCATGCAGTGTCTGTCCTGCCTGGAGAACAGTTTGTGCCACCATCCTGGAGAAGGCAAGGAAAACAAATCTTCTCTCAGGGCCATTCGGCTTAACCTGCACTTAGGATTGGTCGTCACTCAATCCTGCAAGGAACACGTTATCATTTACTTGCTGGCAGGGATGTGAGCTTTTGTTTATTGAAAATAAAAACATACACGCTGCTTAAAATGCTTTGCAAAGGTGGCAGGAGGGCAAGGCTGGGGAAGAGCAGTACGCTTCATCTCTCCTTGATAAATTACCTTTCACAGTGCTTCCAGCACCTCTTTCTTGCAATAACCACTTAATAACGTATAGGCGCTGCAATTCTCTCATTACTGTGAAGAAAGAGACATTTCAAAGAACCACAGTGTAGCCAGTTCTCAGGGGTTCACTTCCTGGGCTCCTCTGACACAAATTATTAAAAACATTTTTCAGCAAAGCCATGGCTTAGACAACCTTCAACATCTTTCACTATAAACAAAACCTTAGATGCACTTGGCAAAAGAAGTAAAAAGGAGAGGGGAAAAAAGGGAAATTAGAAACATGGAAATGTAATAACTTTCCATTATGCAAATTTGATTTAATCAGAGATGAAGCTGAAGTGCAATAAAAACATACTTTCATTAAGTTTATGACTTTCAGACTCTATAATACCCCAGAAATGTCAATTATAAGGTTACCATAGCGATGCATGGTTACAACTTAGGAGTGGTCCTTTTCTTTACCAGTAAGTGCACACTGAAGCTGGGCCAGGACCTGGTTTCTCAGCTCCTTAAACTGATAAAAGCCTGCGACTCAAAGGGTAAATGTTTTTGGCAGCATAGGTAAGTCTTAAACCTTAAACTCTGCTCAGATCACCTGTGCTTGAGGGACTCATGGGATAACCCCTCTGATCATGAGTGGGATGTACAAGGCACAGACTTTAATTTCCAGTGCTCAGGGTCCATTGTAATTGTGCAGTCCTGGAAGTGAGCAGCCCATGAGGGCCATTTCAGCAGACAGGGAGAGACCGGGGTGTGTCTAGGCTGCATTGTGCTCCCTGACTTGTAGGATGATGGCTGTGGACTGAGTGCATGTGGGGAACTCCCTCAGCCTGAGGTCTCCCCAGGTTTGACACAGTCCCCAGGATGGTACCAGACCTCCTGTGGAGGTGTTTTTACTGACCATATGGTGATTTCACTGTTGGAGTTTACTTTAGTGCAGATGGTCTATATGGAGGGTTTATTTTGCCCAGAAAAAAACCTCAGCTTTGCAACAGGGCTTCCCAGGCTTCCTGGAGTGGGTGAGCAAATATCAGCTCTGAACCAATTTCTGTCTCCCCTTTTTTCTTTCCACCAGTGCTCAATGTGATTTCTATTCCATGTAGTGGTGGTCTCTTGAAAGGTCAGGATCTCTTGATGATTTTTTATGGATCATGGTGAATCCTCAGCTCAACCTATGTGTTGACTGGGGTTTAAAGACCCCGTTTGCCAGGGAGCAGCAAAGCTGGCTACGCCACAGGGAAAGGAAAGGCAGGAGCTGAACAAAAATGACTAGAGCAGTGATTTCAACACCACATGGATCTTCCCCATAGTACTGAGCAAAAAGTGACCAAAGGAGGTCCATTGATGGTAGCCAGGTTCAGCCAAGAATCCACATTGCCAGAAAAGGCCATAGGGATGAGCAGGGTATGAGGACAAGTCAGGAAGTTGAGTCAGCAAGTTGGGATCAGGATCAGGATCAGGATCAGGATCAGGATCAGATTTGGAAAAAGTATCCAGGATCAGTCATACTCCAGCACTCACCAGGCAAGTCCATAGTGACAAGGAAGGTCTGAGGTCAAACTGGGACCAGCCAGGTTGGGATCATGAGCGCCTCTGCTTAAGAGCAGAACCTGCAAGAAGGAGAGAGAGACTGCTGAGGTTTTGGAACCAATCTGGTCTAGCTTTTTCTCGAATGGTCCCACCTCCTCAGACAGCTCCCAGTGAGCTACCCCTGGGCACAGCCAGAAGAACTCCTCAATGCTGGGTGTGCATTCAGGGCCTTAACATCATCTGGGCTTCCCCACATTCCAGTATCTTGTACACTCTACACTCAAGTCAAGGGTCATGCAAGCTGTGTCCAAGCACCAAAGTGCCAAGATGGACATGCCCTGTTCTCACAGCACAGTATTTTCTATGGCTCACCCCACTGCTTTTTCAACGGAGTACTATTCCAAAGTTAAACAGTAACCAGTTCCTGAAAACACTTAGGATTCAAAATCCTGTGATCACAGTGCTGCCAGTATTGTCAGTCATTTAGAGATCTTAGATTGATTAAGCCTGGAATGCAGACCATAGCCAGGAAGAATCGGAAAACATCCATATGGATAGTCTGTAAGATGTCCGTTCAGACATCACTGCCAAGCTCACGCTGCTCTTGTGTTGACCAGAGAGAAGATAGGTCTCCAACAAATCTATTTTTAAAGCAGTAGCTTCTGTTTTCCTGGTGAAAGTTCCCTAGTTACATGGCCACAAATGCAGTAAGAAGACTTTAGCTACCACTGCTGCTCTGAAGTGAAACCCAGCTGGTAAAGATCACTTTTAAAACCTCTCACTTTCTGCATGCTGTCAGACAAATGAAGTGTGCTCTGAGGCTTGCCCTTTGTTCCTTCCTGTCTTGCATTCACACCATTCCTCAGTGCCCAGTATCCCAATGCTGCAAACTGAAGATTAAAAAGTTACTTGTTTGCAAAAAAACTCACCTGGGGAGAAAAGAAAGTGATACCTTTATGTAAAACACATGATACAGATACCGATTGTGGTCTATTGATAAATGCATTAAGAAAAGTGGAACAGCAGTCTTAATTCAAAAGGAAGTAATTTTATCATCTTTTTAAAGGTTATAATTTAAAAGTTTACATCAACTTCACACAGCTTACTTGCCATTTATAATTGCCTCTGAACAAACACTTCTCCTGTTAAAAATGCCAGCATAGGGAAATTAACAGTGATTTTCTTAACTTCTTGTAGTCCCTAATAGAGTATGCATCTGCTTTGTGGTAATTAGATAAATCTCTTTTGCCTAATCCTATTTTGAAGCAAGTCCTCAGTGAAAAGCAAAAGCACTCTCAGAGATCACGAGACCTCTGCATGCGTCCAGCTGGGAAATTAAAAAAAAAAATGTATTGAATGTAGATAAACAGTAAGGGACTGGAGTTCAGGAACATGGTCACAGTCCAGATCTTGGGCAATCACCTTTTTCTTGGTTTGCAGGCAGTAGGAGGAACCTGCTTATGGAAAGTGCTGGGCAGCAACAGTGGGGACTTTGCATTGCCCTTACTGGGAGTGGGCAGACATTGCTCCCCACTGCTTATCTGGACCTCTGCCCACCCAGACGCAGCTCAGGCTCAGCCTTACAGATGGGGTCTGCCATTCAAAGCGGTAGCCAGACTAGGAACTTCAGGACCTAGCAGCAGCAACCCCCTGAAAGTTTTCCAGAACTGCTCTGCTATCACAGAGTGATGCTGCTGAAACTGAGGAATTCAGGGTGCCTCGGTTGCACAAGGTGCTCTGGGATATTGTTAATTTTGGATGGTGGTGCTGGAGTGGTCGGCCACTCCTTAGCTCATGAAGTCTTCACATAGGTTTGTTAGTGCTTTCCAAAGCAGCTAGTGTGATTGAGGAAAACAGTTCATTAGAGTGGATTGACAATATTTAGCTGGAACTTGGTGTGGCTCGTGTGTAAAAAGATGTTGCAACAATTTGGTTTCCTTCAGTGCAAACTTCTCATTTGTAGCTCTGTTGTTATACAAGGGGAGAGGGATTGACCCTTTACCCTTAGTGCTGGGGTGGAACCATGAAAATACACCTCAGTCTGCCACATGGAAAGGAAATTAAAAGCCAAAAAATGAGTGGTACACTTGTAACAGTGACATTCAGTTTGAGATACAGGGCATGATGCTGTGTCAATCATAAGGCAATCACACCTTTACCGTGCAGTTTTAGGACCGACAGAGCTCCAGGGTGTGGATAGAATGCACACCAGTGTTCCCTTTTTTGTTTGTTTGTTTTATTTTGCACAGCTAGATAGTCCCACAACTGGCACAAATTTCAAGAATAACACAACTGATTGTTGCATTTCTCACTGGCACAGATTTAAGCTTGCACTGTAACTGCCCATCTTTGCTCTGATCAGCTCATTGGTAGCTCAGTCAAACCACTTCAGCATTTTGTGCTACAGAATGGCATTGCATTATAGAGTTAAGTAAAGCAAAGTATGCTGCTTTCTATTTGATGCCAACCTTGCCTGCTGCATGGAAATTTCAGCTTCCAAGCTGGAACGTGATCAGGAGTCCAGCTGCAGACCTGATGCTGTGAGTAAAGTCTCTGAGGTTGAGTTGCTGCTAACGGAGCAGTAACGGATCTGATTTCCCAGCAGCTAACACTGCCTTTCTTCAGGAGGGAGAGTTAGGAGAGCATCCTCATCACATGCTTTCTGAGCAACAGGGAGCTGACATTATTCTGCTGTGTCTGACTTGAAGAGTCAGTGCCTATCTGCGCAGCTTGCAGAGCCCACTATTGTGCTGCCAAGTAGGTTTTGGAAAAGGACATCAGTTCAGAGCAACCACGTGGCACCAAAGACTGCAGATCAGTTCCTGCCTGGGACTCTTCACCATGAGCCTCTGCAGGGTAAAGGGATCTGAGTCATGCTGTGCCTTCCTGTGAGACCCTCAGCACAGGAACACCCTACCTCCTCATTCCCACTCACCCTCCTCCAGGATGTGTTGGAGGGTCAGTTTGTCCACATAATCACCTTCCAACATGCAACACTGCCCTTTGACAGGAACTTGCTCATAAATTGTTGTTGGGACCCTAAGGTTCAGTGGAGGATGCTGCATTTCCCCGGCGTTTGCAAAGGCTATGATTTTGTAGAAACACGTACAGTAAGGAAGGCAATGTCTGGTGGATTAGGGCCTTGATATTTCTAATCATACCCTGCCTCACACTCTTTGAGTGCTGAGAACACTATTCACTGGTATTCAGTGGTTTCTCTGGGTGCTATTTCAGATGCAGAATAATTAGCAACATGCAGGAAAAGCAACAAAGCCATGAATGGTATTTAGTGACAATTATTCCACCAAACCATTTCTTACTATTATAAATGGAGCTTATTAGCACTAAATTGTTTCCATAGGAAGCAGCATCAGCAATAAAAAGAATGGCTGCAGGCTGGCTCAGTGATGCGGGAGTCAGCACAATGGAGTCTGCCTGTCTGCTCCTCACCACAGGAGTGTGCAGAGGGAGAAACCCACAGCCTGGGGAGCTTCAGCTTTGCACTGTCAGGCGGTTTGGCCCCTCGCAGTCCTGCAGCACAGCTTGGCAATGCAGCTACCTGTGGTGGGCAAGTCTCACACTACTGGAGTGAGCTAGTTTGCAGTGGGACTGGAGATGGTAAACGAGGAGTGGGGAGTAGAGTGGCTGCAAGGAGCTCCCACTTTTCATTTCATCCCTTTGCTTCAAGGGGTTTCTCATAGGGGAAGCCCTGCTGTCCATCCTTGACATCCAGGTGGTAGCTCTGGATATGACACTGCTCCGGACACCTCCAGAGACCATCCCAAAACATGGGGAAGCAGCAGATGGTGGAAAGAAGCAGGGAGGCCGCAGCTCCTCCAGTGCACACGACAGCAAAAGGTGGAAAGTTTTGTTCTTGGAAAGAGGTAAGCAGCACCACAGGACAGGTTTTCTCTAAACATGGCACAGGGACTGCAAAGTCCCTTCTTGAAAGTGATCTGCCCTTCTCCACTTCAGCTGGTCCCTCACTGAAGTTCCATGGGGTGCTCAGTGGAGTGGAGGAAGATGAGGGTGCAGGAGAGGGGTGAACCTGATGTCCCTCAGGGCACCTGGCTGAGCATGTCCAGCAGGATAACAGGGTCCTGTCTCAAGGGAACTCTGCTGGAAGAAAAGTTCATTTTGCACAATTGATGTTGCCAAATGTTGCCAAACCAGGCTTATGTCAATGTGGTCTGACATGTTATGATACCTCCTGGAAGCCACAGTTACACAAGGGGAAGCACGAGGCTGTGAAGGACTTGGAGCCCCAGCCACCACCGGAGCACTGTGGCTCTGCAGAGGGACCCAGGCCTGGGCTACAGGATGCAGCTCCAGGGGCAAATGTACAGGGTAAGATGAGTTTTAGCTGTCAGCACAACTGTAAGTGTGCTGGGTGTGTCCTGCTGCCTACTGAAAAAATATCCTTCTATTCCTATGCCCAAATTTCAGGCTATTTGAGCCTGAAATCTCCAGAATTTAATTTTTTTTTTAGCTTGGGCTTTTAAAACATCTTTAAGAATTAATTTAGGAAAATTTCAAGAAGAAAAGCATCTGGTCTTAAGCAAAATATTTGATGTGTTTTAAGCTTTTAAGTTTTCTTCTGTTTGTTTGGGGTTTTTTTTTTTAGGGGGGGATGGGGCGGGGAGACAATATTTTAGTTTGGGGGGGGATTTTGTTGACACAGTTCTTTGAAAAACCTGACCTGTGTTTCTGACTGATTTCAAGTGACCTGAAAGTGTAGATTTTAGAGAACAAACACTTCTCTGAACAATTGTCCATTTTTTACGTGAGATCTTCTTTTTATCTGAGGAGACACAGGCAGAGCTGGGACAGGCTGGGTCACCACTGAGCATTCCTGTGACAGGATGAAACCTGTATGTGATGAAGGTCCCCTTCCTGCAGGTCCCCTTCCCTGACCCTGTGCTGAGTGACATGGAGATGGTCACACTCACAAGCAGTCCTGACACCCAGGTAGACATCCCAGCGAGACGTCTCCTTCCTGAAGCGGAAAATCTGTGCCGGACACAGCATTTTCACACTTCATATGGGCCTGCATCAGTCACTTTATTAATTAACCAAATTATCAAGCTCATCAAATCATTTAGCTATCTACACCAAATTCACAGGGAACCCCAAATGTCAAAGATTGCATTTGGGTATTTTTCTGTTTATGCTTCCGATATTCAGATCTGAATGACTAAATAATTTCTGCACCCTATTAATTTGTTTCATGGATTTGCCCTCGGATCCTGCAGAAGGAGATAGTTTCTGCACATGAGTAGGTGTCTGTGGACAAGGTGCCCGCCTTGGCCTCACCAGCCCAGGGAGGCTGTGCTGAAGGAGACATCCCCCTGCTCCTGCTACCCATGGGAGCTCCCTTCCCTCATTAGGAAGCATCTAAGCCAGCTGCACAACTCCCTGCTAGGTAGGGCTCTGATTTTTGAGAGGTAATTAAGGCTCAGGCATACATGGAGCCATCAGACATAGTCAGCAAGAGAGAAGCAAACAGGGTTCCTCCAGCCAGAGGCTTCCTCCTTACCTGGGGCTTGATCCTCCCCAGCTTTACACTCTCCATAGGCACAAGGCAGCTGGAAATCCAGGAGTCTCTAAGAGAAGCAGCTGAGATTTAAAGATGCAGCCCACAGAAACAGAAGCACAACAGTTACTTAAACAAAGACACAATGCGCTCATCATAGTGGAGTCTGACAGCTCCGTAGATTTGTGAGAACATTCGCTGCACACCCCTCCTGCTTTACAGATGATTTAGTGGATGTTTTTGTTCATCTACTGCTCAAAATTTGTGGGAGATTCCTTCTCCTACTTCATAAAGTACCTCCAACCAGCTATAAAACGTAAACCAACACACCTGCAAGACAGCAGAATAGAGGGCCAAGTCTGCATGGCAAAAAGCACATCCACAGACAGTAAGGTATTGATGGCTTTGATGCAGGGAGCTCAGGCTCCCTCAGAGGAGGAACATTCATTTCCCTTCACTGGAAATCTGATTTCCCTGCTTTTTATCTACAGGACATAATAACAGCACCAAACACTGCATAGAGCTTTAAAGGCAGGCAGCACACATTACTGGATGAAACACTTGATTTGATTTTTGAAAATCTGGGATCCTCTCCAGGGTCTGCCTTGCACTACAAGGGACTTCTCTTGTCAACCCCGTAGTTCTCCTGCCTCCTGAGATGTGTGGCAGTGAAGTGGTCATGACTGCTTTGCTCTGATATGTTCATCAATTAGAAGTATTCATGACTAAAAAGTTTTAGGCATTTCTCTGTCAGATCAGGATGCATAAGTGAGTCTCCTGTGCTTGCTGGTCACTGCCTCTCTTAGCCAGCAGTAGTTGTTCATGTCTAAGCGGCATCCTGGAGGAAACTCCCATTGCTTCATCAACTGTATGTTAACATTTGCCATTGTTTAAAGCTTCACTGCCGACAGTGAAGAAACATATTCTGGAAGGGACAGAGAGAGTGAGGCCAATTAATGCTACATCTATTATTGGAAGGACAGGGAACCACTGCGTCTTTGCTGTGCAGGAAGGGCTCAGTGGGTGGTGAAGGCTTCCCCAGCAGTGGAAACCGGCAGCCACTGCATGGAGGGCAGGCCACTGTGAGCAGCTAGGAAATTAATTAGAGCTAAAGATCAGCAGCCAAAGAGACTCGAGGAGTAAATGTCACTCCCAAAGTAGGGCAGGGAGGTAACTTTGGACTAATTAAGCACGGTTTCACCGCAGGAAAAGGACACAATTGCCAGCTGCAGCCTCTAGTGGGCAGAGGCCACCGAGGGTTAATGTGGACTGAAATGAATATGAATAGCCGACTTTCTTGCAGGAAAAACACATAATTCAAAAGTAAGTTTACTGTAGACAAAGCACAGTGGAAAGCACTATGCATCTGTCACACATGCTGTCTCCTTGTGGCTGTGCATAGCTGCCGTAAATAATGGTCATAAATACTGTAACCAAGTTAATATTTACCTCACTCCCATGCTATTTGTTATTATGCACAAAGAAAGTTGTATTAAAAGAGTCAAAGATGTCTACAAAGTCACCTCTCACAAACAAGCAAAACACAGAGCTATGTCAGGCTGTGTGCTGCCGTGGGCAAGGGTCTTAATGGTATTTTGGATCACTGCTGTGCCCATTTTCCCACAGGACCCTGCCTCATTCAGAATGCAGGAGGCTTTCCCACGAGAAATCTGTGCAGAGGACTGCTTCCAAGCTGATGCTGGCATGGACAGCAGAGTAAACAGTCCATCTGCAAAAAACGCCCACTGCAATGGCTGCAAGGTTTCCCCAGGCAGATGGGAAAAGGCACAGTTCTTCCCAGTTTCCCTTACAGCTGCCTGAACTGGGGTAACTGACAATCTAGGCCAAAGCTGTGGAAAAGCTGCAAAAAAGCTGCATCCTCCCCTCCTCCCACCCTGCCAGCTGGGAGCAAGCATGCAACCTTCTCTTCCTCCCTTCTGCTATCTGCGAGCAGAGCAGGCACTGTCAGGGGCAGGAGAGCCGGCTGCTCCCTAGGGGAAGGGTGCCGAGGGTAACTGCCAAGCAGGCAGGACCCTGACCTCACCAGGGAGAGTGCAGTCCCACAGTGCCCAAACCAGGCAAGAGAGCAGACCTGGTGACAGGAACTGAGGTCAGCCCAGTGACTGTCAGACAAGTCCATAGTGGTAAAGTAGGTCTGAGTAAAGCCTGGAAGCCAGGTCGCCAGGTTGGGCATCAGTGGAGTATCCGGAAACATAGCCCAGGTGAGGGCCATGGGCAAAGGGACTGAGCTCAAATGCAGTTCCCAAAGTGGAACCTATGAGGCTGCTCTCAGAGGTTTCTGACGCAGCTGTTTTCCCTGCAGCCTGGTTCCAGTTCCTACAGCTGCACCGTAAGTCAGAGCTGACCTTGAGGACAGCAGACAGACCCCTGGGAGAGGAGACAAGAGTTCGTTCAGGGCCCTGACCAGCACACCTATTGCACTGCCAGCCATCAGGCTCCACAGCATTTGGAAAAATCTCTGACATTTAATTCTTACAATGGGAATGCATGCAGGAGATAACATGTTGTAGTGTCTGGGAATGTTCTGTCTTTGTGAAGGACCTGTACCAATGTGCCAGAGTTCCTGGCACCTCAGCTCACCACTCCCTCCCTGTTCTCCCACAGTAGGCTTTCAAAAGACATCTGAAATCCCAGGAAAACAACTGTGCTCAGTCCAGTCCTACTGGTACTGCTGGTTCCAGAGAGGATGAAGAGGATTTCTCTAGGGTCTCAGAGACATCCCAATGTCCAGAAGCTGTTGAAAGTGTGGTGCGATGCATCCCTTTGGTCATGAGCAGCAAGGGAGCAGAATCCAAACTTTGGGGAATTTCTTAATGTGGAACTGAAAGATTCTCTCATGTTTTTAAAGTTCCAAGTTTTGAATTTTTGAAGGCATGTTGCCATTTCATGCCTGATAGCTAATGAATTTTTGTGTGCATATGTATGCTGAGCATCCCAGCAACTTGATTTCATTATGCTGAACGTGCCCTGAACTAGCTAGGGAATCATTAATGCATATGGCCATGCTACAGGATGGAAGGATGGCTTTCCATCCCTAACAAGCACAAGTGACGACTGCTCCTGACTCTCTTACTTGGTTAAACAAGGGGAAAAAAATAAAACACATCACAGTCTCTGTTGAGCTGGGAGGTGAGCACTTAGTGCCACCTTTGCAGTGAAAAGTGAATATCAAAATGTTGTGCTAGAAGAGATGGGCTAGTGCAAGCCTTTGTGTGGCTATTCCTACAGACTGGTATGGAGCTGCTAATGCAGAGACTTCAGTGTCCAGTTCCCAGAAAGGAAGAAAAGCTACTTAGAAACATCTTGTTAAGGCTAGCAATGTCTCATCCTGTCTCTCTGTGAATGGCCCAGAGGCATTGCTCATGACATGGGCAGACAGGAGACAGAAGGTCATGGAACATTAGTACCATTTACACACAAAACTTTCCCACTAAATGGACCTTGTGTTTTTATGGATATGCCAAACTACATTCCTGCCTTGTCCAGAGCCCAAAATCCTCTCTCCTTCCAACACTGAGCACCACTGAGACTGTAGGAGAGGTCACCCCGCTCGGGTTCTGCTGCTGTTGTGGGGCTATGTCATGCATGTCTCTTTCTTCTACTCCTTCCAACTCTATTCTCAGCTGAAGAGCAGGAGTAGGCCCATGGAAGAGTGCTTTAGGAGACAGAGGTAGATGCTGTAGCAAGGACTGGAGCTGGGGACTCAACCAGGCTTAGGTACAGCCTTCCCTGGAGACACCAACATCAAAACACCACCTGCAAAACTATCAGTCTCAAAGTACAGAGCAGATTGGTCAGCATGGGCTGTCCTCCAGGCTCTCTGGATAAGTGCAATTATCCCTCAGGATGACCGTCTCCTTGGGTACTGGCCCCATAGTGGAGGAAGGCCTCTCTGTCATACAAAACTCCCCTCCTTTCCACCAGCTCCAAGGTCCCAATTTCCCTTATTAGAGCAGCCTTACCCTGTCTTGGCAGTAAGCTGGGAAGAGAGGGCAGAGCTGCTGGCGGGGAAGGGACAGAGCCTGCAGACTCAGGCAGAGCCCAACCACAGCTCTGCAGGGTGCTCACAGTGACCTCGGCATGGAGAGGGGCTGGTCAGTGGGGTTTGTGCTCTTCCTCTCCCAAAGCTGCAGAGCCTCAGATCTTTCCATAGGGTAACAGTTGATAACCACCAGTCTCGAGATTCAGCTACACCAGCAGAGCCATGTCATGGGAAAATGAGCAAGTTCAAGGCAGAGAGAGCAGAGAGCAGAGGACACTGAACTATTCTGTGGTCTGTTCGTAGAGCGTTAGAGCCACAATTTTTTCTTAATCTCCTGAAGCCCAGGAACTGAGTGCTTCTCTGGCTGCTTCGAGGCTGCAGGGTCCCAAAGGCAGGCAAAGTGCTGGCTGGGGCTGGTGATAGAGGTGTACAATGTGGCCCTGCAAAAAGGAGGATCTGATGAAACATGTTTGGTTCCCAGATTTTCTTTGCTTTTCCTGATGTCTGGTCCTCTAGAATACATGGTCTGAAACTGCCTCCTACATGGGAATGACTGGGAATCCCTTTCACAGGTTGCTTTCAAACTCATTGCAGATGGCCAAAGAATTCCTAGCAGATTCTAGTCCTGCATGGGGTCTCCAGAGTGGGGTAGATTTGAGTCTCCTCCAGGAGACACCTCTGCTGATTGAGCCATTCAAATGAATCCAAGAGTCCTGGGCAGAGACTGCCTATGGGTTTGGCTGATTGTTTCAGTAAGCAAAATGTTCAGGCAATGAAAGCCATTTCAAGAGTTTTCTATTTTCTGTTACTCAGAGGCTAGGCTGTGATGCCAAAGGACAGACCCCCCTCCACCCCTGCTGCTGTTTACTGGAGACTAGCAGCTTCAGCTGAACGATTTGCCTTGTTTGGTGGTTTTGTAGTATTTTCTTCAATGCTGTGCCTGGTGACAGCTGTCATCATCCGTGCTGCATGGCACAGGGGCTGGCTGATGGAGATCATTAATTGCCAGTTTGAAAGTGCTGCAGGTCAACAGAGTGGGATGAGACCACCTCTCCCAGGGCCACCCATGACAGATGCTTGTCTAGCCTGGCCTGGAGGTTGCTGGAGACAAGAACATAGCTACCACACTGTTCTCACACAGCCTGACCTTACCAAGATATTGTCTTCACCTTCAGCCTGAAATGCCCTTCCTACTTACCCTCTTCCCAGACAATGCCAAAGAGGTCATCCATATTCCTGTGCCCTTTATCCCCTTTGAGGAAGTTGGCACCGTTTTCTCCACAATTACCTTCATAGAATCATAGAATGGTTTTGTTCAGAAAAGACCTTTAATATCATTTAGTCCAACCATTGAACCAGCCCTAAGTCTGCCACTAGACCATGTTCCTAAGCATGACATCTACTCATCTTTTAAACACCTCCAGGGACAGTGACTCCACCACACCCCAGATACCTGGCTGACGACACAGTGCTCTTATCCATGGGCCTTATCACGTGGGACAACCTGTGTCTTCCGACCAGACTAATTGCAAAAACCCCAGTGACAGGACACCACCTGTCATGGGAAATCCTACTGGATAGTGCTCAGAGTTGGGATTGAAGGGGCTCTACAGCCCAAGTAACCTCTAACCTGAGGAGGATGGAGGTCTGCCTGCCTCTGAAATCCATCCCAAGGAAGGAGGAGGCTCTCAGGCACTCATGTCTTACCTTGGAGGACCAGGGAGTCTGCTGCTGTCCTTCCTATTGTATACTCTACACTGACAGTTAAGGCCAAACTTGAACCCAGGTCTGAGACTTAATCTTCCAGAGGACACCATGATTTTAACATGTCAGCAAAGACTACATGCCACTCCATCTGTAGTTTTTTCCATGCCCAGTCTCTCTTGCCACTGAGGTTCTATGACTGCTTCCAGTTTGAATATGTCTGGCTTTAGCTTACAGTAATGGATTCAGGTTTTGTTTTTCATTTCAAGACAAAAAAAGTCTATTAGCACTCGGTGTTTTCTCTCTATAAGGTAACTTTATGCTTCATTAAGACAGCTTTCAATCTGTTTTCTAAAAGGAAGACAGATTGAGCACTTTACATCACTCTAGCACTTTTTCTCCAGTAGTCACATCCTTTTATGGCTCTTTATCCACCCTTTCTGGGTTTTCAGCTTCCTTCCTGAAATGCAAGTGCCAGATATACTTGAGAACAGTACAGTCAGCACCACTGCTGCTCTTGACGGAGAGAAAATGCCCTCTCTGCTCCTTTGCCCCCGTTTTCATATGCAAACATCTCATTACTCCATGCCAGAGTTCTTCCCTGGGAGCTAATGTGGGACTTCTGAAAGAAAATGTAGAAAAAGAAGTGTAGCTATCAAAGTTGTTCAGATCCACAGCAGTGTTCTTTTGTTACTCTGCAGACAAAAGGCAGGGGTCGAGCCCACATTTCCAGGCTGTGGTTTTGTCAGATCAGACTGAGAGATGAGATTCACTTTCTCACTGATTTGCTATTTGTCTGTTGTGCAGTGCTCCTTGGGTTTCTGGGTGCTTGGTTATAGGGGAAGTCGTGCTTGACCAATCTCATAG
>NW_010178126.1:34875-54927 GCF_000695765.1 Mesitornis unicolor | reverse complement strand
ATCCCTAACGTTCTGTGATTCTGTGCTTTGCATGGTCTTTCTGTCATCTCTTCCTTCTTCCTGAGCTTCTGTTTCAGTAGCAAATTGTTTCTTTACCACCTTGTCCTACTTTGAGTCATTCCTTCCTTCTCCATTTTCTTTCAGTTGTTAATTTGCCTCTTTCTGACCCCTTTCATTATTCTTTTGTCCCCCATTCTGTGATTTTTCTGTCTTTTCCCCTCTTGCTACAGAAGGTCATGTAGTAACTGTCATTGTTTTGTTGCAAAAACTGCTGAAATGCAGTATGGGTGGTTGAGATGGCCATTCTTCAAAGAAAAAGTTTAGGATTTGGGCACAATTCAGAAAGTATCTGAAAAAGTAAGTAAATGGTCAGAGCTCATGTTTTGTGAGAGACTTAAGGGATCCAATCTACCTACTTTATTAAAGAGAAGATTGAGACAACTTAGTCATGGTCTGTAAGTACTAATAAAGAGGGTAGGCATTTGATAATAGAAGATATTACAGTCATAAAATCACAGAATATGTTGGGTTGGAAGGGACCTTTAAAGCTCATCCAGTCCAATCCCCCTGCAGTGAGCAGGGACAATGTTACCAGATCAGGTTGCTCACAGCCCCATCAAGCCTGACCTTGAATATCTCCAGGGATGGGGCCTCCACCACCTCTCTGGGCAACCTGTTCCAGTGATCCATCACCCTCACATTGAAGAAGTTTTTCCTAATATCCAACCTGAATCTACCCTTTTCTCATTTAAAACCATTACCCCTCGTCCTCTTGCTACATCCCCTGGTGAACAGCTCTTCCCCAGGTTTCTAATAGGCACCTTTCAGGTTTGGAAGGTCGCTGTAAGGTCTCCCCAGAGCCTTCTCTTCTCCAGGCTGAACAACCCCAACTCTTTCAGCCTATCCCCATAGGAGAGGTGCTCCAGCCCTTTCATCATCTTTGTGGCCTCCTCTGGACCTGCTCCAGCGCTTCAATGTCCTTTTTGTGTTGGGGACTCCAAAGCTGAACACAGTGCTCCAGGTGAGGTCTCACCAGAGCAGAGCAGAGGGGCAGAATCACCTCCCTTGATCTCCTGGCCATGCTTCTTTTGATGCAGCCCAGATGCCGTTGGCCTTCTGGGCTGCAGATGCACATTGGTGGCTCATGTCCAGCTTCTCATCTACCAGTACCCACAAGTCCTTTTATTCAGAGCTGCTTTCCAGCACATCATCTCCCAGCCTGTACTGGTAATGAGGATTGTTCCGACCCAGGTGCAGGACCCTGCACTTGGCCTTGTTGAACCTCATGAGGTTCACCTGGGCCCACTTCTCCAGCTTGTCCAGGTCCTTCTGGATGGAATCCCTTCCTTCTGGAACCTCACCACCCAGCTTGGTATCATCAGCAAACTTGCTGAGAGTGCACTCAATCCCACTGTTAATATCATTAATGAAGACATTAAACAGCACTGGTTCCTGTACAGACCTGTGAGGGACACCACTTGTCACCATCTTCCATCTGGACATCGGGCCATTGACCACTACCCTCTGGATGCAGCCATCCAGCCAATTCCTTATCCACTGAACAGTCCACCCATCACATCCATACCTCTCCAACTTGGAGAGAAGGATGTTTTGGGGCACCATGTCAACGGTCTTGCAGAAATCCAGAGAGATGACATCCATAGCTCTTCCCTTGTCTACTGATGCAGTTACTCCATTGTAAAAAGCCACTGGGTTGGTCAGGCAGGACTTGCCCCTAGTAAAGCCATGCTGGCTGTCTCGAATCTCTTCCCTGTTCTCCATGTGCCTCAGTATCACTTCTAGGAGGATCTGTTCCGTGTTCTCACAGAGGTGAGACTGACAGGTTGGTAGTTCCCAGAGTCCTCCTTTCTACCCTTTTTAAAAATGGGTGTGATGTTTCCCTTCTTCCAGTCACCAGGGACTTCACCTGACTGCCATGACTTTTCAAACATCATGGAGAGTGGCTTGGCAACTACATCAGCCCATTCCCTCAGGACTCTAGGATGTATCTTATCAAGTCCCATGAACTTGTGTACGTTCAGGTTCCTCAGATGGTCTCAAACCTTGTCTTCACTTACAGTGGTGGGACTTTTTCTCCCTGGTCCCTGTCTTGTGGGCCATCAACTTGAGAGCTTTGAGGAGAGAGGTTGGAGTCAGTCTTGGAGGGCAGAAAGCTTACTGGAAACTAATACTTGTAAGCTGTAAGTAGACAGATTGAATGTAGATATACTAGGCCTATTTGGCCACTGGATGAAGTTACTAATTGGAACAAGCCACCTGAAGCTCTTGTGGGTTTTTTCCACTGAAAGACCATTAAACTTCATCTTTAACTGCTGTTTGTTTTTCTAAATCCTGCGTCCTAGTTCAGCTTCAGCTGCTGGACTTGCAGCAGGAAGTAGTTGAGGATGGTTTCCTGATCCGTGGTGTGCATTAGCTCTGACTATATTAATGCAACATCCTTAAAATCCACAGAGCTGTGATTTTTCTAATCACATACTTGAAATCTGTAAAAAGTCACTTAACTCTATCTGGAGCATAAAGAGAGGCTTGTGCTCAGTATCTGCAGAACTAGGAATTTAGGGGTCCCCCAAGCAAAGTTAAAGAAGGGAATACTTGAGAGCAGCATCTTCACTTTGGAACCACATTTTCAGGCTTTTCAAACAAGACCGACATTGGCTGACCTACCTGTGCTCAGCTGCTGACTGGAGGCCTGGTCTACAGAAATCACTAGCAGTATATCAGAACAGTGTCAGGAAGAAGCTAAATCTGAGACAGAGACAGGAATGGACTGAATGGGGTAACTTGGTTCAAATTCAACTTTGATCACAACAAGGGCAGTTTCACTGACATTAGTGAGGCCAAACTCACCAACACCAAATCTGAATTTCACCAAATCAGAATTTTTTCTTAATGTATTCAATAGTGGCCTAATTGTTTTCCAGCTGCAATATTTAGCAGTTATACTATTGATTGCATTGGAAATGGTGTTAAGCTGCTGCTGAATCCTCAAACCATTGGGTAAAAATGAACAAGGACTGTGGGATTTCACCAGTGAAATGTGTTTAGATTAACCTGGGATGCTGGCACACAATATTTTGGAGATGGTCATATTAAAAATAAGTAGGAGGGAAAGTACTTCCATTTATTAAACAAAAGTCCCAAAGAAAAGGTTTTAAAACATTCACCAAACCTTCCAGGACTACCTGATTAAGACACATTGTGCTAACTTGCTGTTCCTCATCTATTGTTCTTCTGATTGATTGGCATGTTGCTGCAAGAGGAGAATAACACAGAGGACCTTGTATTCATGGCAAAAAAAAGATGAAAAGATAAAGGAAATTAAATCTCCCCGAAATATGTTTGTACTCTCTGATACTCCTATTTTTACTTGCTGTTGATTGTGCAGGTTGCAATGTGCAGACGAGTTTGTTCACACTCACGTGGAATGTGTCTTCCCTTGCACGGCCACTGTGTGTGCTTGTTAAAAACACGCACTCTCACCCTCCCTGTGGTTTCTCTTTAACCTGGAGAATTACCACACACTTGTCTGCTTTAAGCACTGGAAGAGAGCAGATTAGAAGTGTGTGCGTGACTGTGCGTAGGTGGTGAACAAACTGCGGGAATGATTGGCAGTCATCAAAGAACACGAGTGCACAAACACACGCTCATCCCCCGCCTCTGTGACCCAAGTTCATATTCCAGTAGCAACCCAGTTAGCACAGCACAGCTTCATGTGCGTGAGTCTCTCTCCTGAGTTCAAAGAGATAAAAAAGCACCTTGCAATGTGAAAAACACAGGGAAAATAAAAGGCACCTTTTTTTTTTCCCCTGGCTTCCTTCTGCTATAGGGAGTTTGGGAGTAGGGATCTGTTACTGAATGTATAATGCAGAGTGTTTGTTTTAAACTGGAGCTGGTGGGGAGCATTGAAAGCCTGTTCACTTGTCATCTGTTTGAGCAGTTAAAGTAGTTGTGTAATTGTATTTTCCTTCAGAGAAAAATCACTCTCCGCCTCCACTTTCCACCACACCCACAAGGACACAGTTTGAGGTATTCCTAAGGAAGGAAATTAAACAGGAATCACAAGCACATGATGTACCTGTCAGAGGAACAAACCTGTCAAGTGTGCACAATGCCTTTTGCTTTCTAAAGTTAGTGTGATCAACTGAGGCGTTTGGGCAAGGTATAAAAATAATTGTCCCTATTTTTTCCACTCTGCTTTTAATTCTGCAGACTTGTATTATAGCAGTCTGGCTCCAACCTCTATTGTACCAAACACGTTCTACCCACGGCCCTGTGTGTGCAAACACGTAGACACATACCATCTACCATCCTTACGTGCTGCCTTGGTCACACAGCAATAAATGGCCCTCATGAGCCTGCACTTGAGCTAAAGTCAAGGAATGCTTTTTCCATTCGTTTCACTTGATCATAGCCAGAGTGCCCGCGTAGGGGAATAACAACTCAGCTCCCAGAGTTAAGATGTCTCTGCCATCCAGTCCTCATCCACCTGTGCAGCTGCTGTCAATAAAGAGCTGGTAAAAGCCTTTTCTGTTCTGCTTTCTCTTTAAGTGTTTCCACTGTAATTGTACCATGGTTGCATTTGAGGGGAGAAAGACCATAGTTTGACTTCACGTTGCTTTCTCTACCGAAGCTGCTGGGAATTCTCTTCCTTTGCTAAAGCTCAGTTTTATCAAAAGATGCTGATTCACTAAAATGAAATAACTTTGTCTCGGTGAACTCCCAATACATCAAAGACTAGGTTTCTTTTGAACTCTCTCTGGACTTATAGCAGAGTCCTGCTTGCCATCTCCAAAGCAGACAACCTGAAAGCTCTGCCTCTGCAGGGTCTCCCACTGCCTCTGAACCCTAGGTTGTCAAGCCAAGATGTAGAAGTCTTGAGACAGGCTCCAAGAGTCTGCAGCTGCGGGACAGACTCGGCATCCCCAGCTGGAGAGATGTGACCCTACAAAGCACCACTACACGTGGGAGTGGCAGAAAGCACCCGGATCCTCAGCTGTTGTCAGCCTTGATGCTGAGTTTCCTGGGAAACAGGAACTCCTACAAGCAGTAGGAGTTACCCTGACAGTCACGGAGAAGCGCACTTGAAGATTAGCTTCCAGGCTCAGTCTTGTAGGGTTGCGGCGTGGAGTGTGAAAATCTTGAGGGGCATCTAAAGCTTGTTATCCCTGGTCAGATCCCGTCGTATTTCCAACATTCCTGGCTGGCTGGACACCCAGTGAATCTGGGAAGCTGAAACCTTGGGCTCTCCCAGCCTGGGTGGTCTCTGTAGCAAAGCCAGCTGGAGCTGTAGTCTGTCTTAAGTCCAGATATGAACCATGGGTCTGGAGAGATTGGTTTTTTTCAATCTGGAGCTGCAGGCTCTTTGATGCATTAAAGACTTCTTTTTTATTCCTGATTCACTGAAGGTTGATGAAAGATGCTAAAAAACATTGTATTTTGATCTGACTTAAGCTAAAACCTCTTTGAATTGACTTTTTCTACCAGCACTTCAACCAACTCTGCTTTGTGGTTAATTAGTCAGGATGAAGAGCTGCAGGATAAAGCATATCCCAGTCTGCAGAGAGCAGAGGATGCCACAACAGAGTGGGTTCTGGTTGAGCCAGAGGTAGAATTGGCTACATTTACAGATAGGAAATGCATTTCAGATTGTCACTTCACAAATCTTGCAAGCAAAAAGGGAGTTGGGGGTGCATGTTTTCCAACCTGAACTACAGAGAGATTTTTTAAGCTATATAGCTCCTTGAAAAAAAAAATATTTTCTTTGCTCATACAGTTTCTTCCTGAGACCAAAACCTGGAGCGAAAGTAAGAACTCAGTGCTGCAACGCAGCATGTGCTTTGCAGGGTGGTTTCACTAAGTACCATGGGTAACTTGGCAAGTGTGGTTTAGGTGGTTGTGTATTTTCTTTTCGGTCTTCAACTCTGTTTATCTGGGTTGCAAGTGAAAACACTTCTGACTCCATTGTACATTGGTTTGTATTTCACATTCCAGAATCTTGTCTGGACACCTTTTAATTATCTTTATTCCTGGAGAGAGAACCAGCATCACACCAGAAGAGCTGTAGTAATGGGACGTCAATCCCTAAGTAGATTGACTGAGACCAGCACTGGCTCAGGTGTTTGACCCTACATCTTTCATGTAGAATAAGCACCATAAACATCAATGTACTGATCCATCCCAATTAAGGGATGTAGTCCATCCCTGTATATAGCAGGCAAGCCATTTAAGCAAAGACTTTATTCAAAGATTATCTTAAACTTCTGCTGAAACGACTGGTGCCTTGTCCACCAGCAGTACAAGAAGCATTTCTTAGCCCTGTATAGCTTACAAGTTTCCCAGCTCAGACAAAATGTACAACAGAGCTAAGGACTGGCATTGCACTGTCAGTTAGGGGATGCAGGCTCTTTTTTTGTTTGTTTTGCATTCTTCTATCCAGCATGAGCATTTTGCTGATAATTTTCTAAGTGTAAACCAGGCCTCACTCAGTCTAAGCCTGCAGTTCATGCTATTAAGTAGTTGGTACAAATTTGGGAAGAATCTGGGATGGCTTAATCCCAGTGGAATTAACTGTTAGTTCCAGAGCTGTTGGATGGAACTGGTTAAAATGTGCCATGGGTTTGCTTTGCTGCTGTCAGAGCACGTTGATCTCTCCAGTGGTAAGTTTTTAGGTATTTGGGCATTTCTGCTTTTACCAGGTGCTGTCTTTGAACATCCTGCCATGCCGAATCCATCGTTAGCATGGTCCAATATGCTGGTCTGTTCATGAAGAGCACTCCCATAGAAATAAACCATTGTTCACATCCCCTGCTGTCCTGCCATGAATTCACACAGCACACATAGAGTACACATCAGAGTTTTAGTTCAAAATGGTGTTTCTTGTCCAACTCCAAGAGAATCTTCCGGGCGCGCTGACGTTAAGAGAGCCCAAGCCCGTGCTCTAGTGGTCCAGCTACCACGCAGTGACAAAACTGCAGTCATGGCATGGCTGATTTTGCTGCGATGCAGGAGAAGCAGTCACTGCTTTGTCAGAACACCTGGTGTTCTTGGACCTTGCAGTGCCATAGAATATCATGTTTTCTGCAGCTGCATGGGGAAGCAGCAGCAGCGGCTCTGCACTGTGAGGGATAATGGAGATGTTACCTTAACTCTCTACAAACCATAGGGAAGGAGAAATTGAGTTTAATCTTAAAATTTTACATGTGTTGTGGTCAGTAACATCTCTGTTACATTATCACGCGTTGCCCCTGGGGGAAATAGGGACTTCTGAAAGTGGCAAGAAGTTGTTCTGGGCTGGCTCTTTCAAGAATGCATGTTCAGTGAAAACTCAGGCAACCAAAGTCATTGTCCTTTCTGGAAATTATGCTCTTTTGAGGTTGATGCTCCAAATTATGCTGAAATTAACACATTCAAAGTCTTGTTTTAGCACAGTTTTGTAAGGCAGGGGCAAACAGCTGTCAACACTCGAGAAGAAGGATCTGGCCGGAGAAACACGATCACTTGTTCCTCTTCCTGGCATATACCACAGGCAGAAACATTCTTGTATCACTTGCAGCTCTCACAGCAAGTACCTCCTCTTCTGTACATTCAGTAGGGAGGTGGTGAGGAAGTGTCACTGGTGCAAGGTGCGACACAACAGAGTGCAGCTCTGCAGTTTTCTCTGCTTTTAGGTTTCCTGTTGCTTTATCATCTGCATCTCTCAGCCTATTTATTAGGTAGCTAATAGCTAATTTAGCTATATTTAACTAGAGGAAATAGATGTTAGCAACATGTATAGACAAGACAGCAACACCTAGTTCAATCTCAAGGAATCATCACAAGGAATCCTACTGGTTTCTAGTGGAGTATGTATTTTAACTTATTTCTCCAGTTCCAAATAGTTTGTTGTACCCTTCAGTTCTCTATAACTAAGTAACCAAGACTAGAAGATATAAAATGAAGAAGAGCCACCAAAATAGGCAAAAACTGTCAAAACAAACATACCAGAAGAGGGGGAATATGTTACTAGTTTTCCCCATTGTACCCAAGGCTTATTTTCAACAGAGTTGTGATACACACACGTAGTTGCCCTGCCAATAGATCATGTTTTACAGTGATCTGGAAGTCTGCTCACCCCCCTGTCTGTCAGAAACCTGTCACCATGGATCCTTGCAATAGCCTGGAATTTACTATTGCTCCGTGGGCAAAACTCTGGTGTACGTGTCTGAATTTGTGTGCGTGAAGATGGTCCAGCAGGAAGACCTTGCTGTCAATAGAGGCAGAATAGTTTTCCTCAGCTCTGAAATACTTCAGCATAAAGTTATTTTTTAGAGATTTTTCTTCTTATATTTCCTTCCTAATACCCTGAAATAAATCCCCTCAGTCTAATGTTCTTATCTCTTCTCTTTGATGAATTTCCTCTCTTCACTCATGCTCCCTCAGCTGTCCCTGAATTTCCTTCCTAAATCCCTTCTGTCCTTTGCTAACCTCCTCTTGCCCCTCACCGTCCACTGCAGCACTGCCAAAGCAGAAAGGAAAGATGTACACAGTAAGGGAGCGCATATTATCCTCTAGGTATTACAGATTCATTTTATCCTCATTTCCACCCCTTAAATCAGTCCTTGATATATCAAATGCAGAAAATGATAACATTTACTTAAGAACAAATGGGCAAGATCATTGGACACAGGACAGAGTGGCACACAGCTGTTCTCACAGTCATCTGGGGTTGTATTTTCACTTCTTTTTCATATAGGAGTGAGTTTAGCAGCCACAGAGGACTCTGCATTAGGTAGTAGTCTTGTGGGGATACCCAAGAGTGCCAAACCCCTTCTGGCCAGCAGTGCGGTGCAAATTGTAGATGTGATTGCACTGTAGTACCAGAATATCCCCAATGTAAGAGACAAGGCACCTGGGCCCTGCCCGGTAGCCTAGCAGAATAGAAAGCTGTATTTCACAGGAACTGACATGGAAGTTCAGCAACAGGAAAAACATATCTAAATACTTCCTGTAACAGTAATAAAAGCCTCAGAGACCTGTTAACATGAAGCCTTCATTTTTGAGAGAAAAGGTGCCCTTGCCCTCCTGCATGGCTGAGCAAGGCCAGTAGTGATGAGAACACTTCTAGGTAAAAGCACTAAAACTGCTTTACTTGGTATTGAGGAGAGAGCAGTACCAGTTACCAGCGACTGCCAAGGACGTAGTGTCTGCTTAGTGCTGGGTAAGAGCCCCTTGCTTGTGTACCAAGAGGGCGTGTACTTTACTGAACCATCCTGCAACCTGTCACCTGTTTTTTGGCAGACACCAATAATTCAGTGTCTCTCTGAATCCATTTGGCTGCAGATACATCACAATACAAATTAAACCAGCGTTTGGACTCTCAGATGCCAAGGCTGGAGCTGATGACATACTGCTTGAGGAAGAAAGGAGATATTAAGGACGAATAAATCTAAGACAGCCAGATTCTTACAGGGTACAGGAGTGTGATATTGAACAAATGAGTAGAATCATAGAAGTAAGGGTTGGAAGGGACCTCTGAAGGTTTATGTAGTCCATGCTCCGACTCAAACAAGGACTGTTGTTGACCTGGGTCAGCCATGGCTGTGTCTGGCTTGGTTTTGAAATCCTTAAGGGACTGAGGTTCATCAGTCTCTCTGCACAGTCTGGTCTAGTGCTGCATTACACTCCTAGTGATTTAATCCATCCTTAATGTCTAACCTGAACCCCAGTGCAGATGTGAGGAGCGAGGTTGACCAGCTATCATGGCTATTGCATTCAGTAATGAATAAACTTCTGTCAGTCATCAAATGAAGGCTTGGAACAATTAAAAAAAAACTATAGGAAGAAAAAGTTAATGCCTTAGAGAGCTGTGGAGGCAGTACTGAATGCTGCAGCCTCATCGTAGGAACAACCATTCAGTGAAATTAAGAGCCAAGTTAGGAAAACTTAGTATGGAAGGGGCAGCAGAAACAAATTTGATGAGTAAAACTGAGAACCGACAAGACTAGCTTACAAAAAATGGGGTTCTCAGCAGGTGAAAAAACACATTACAGTAGTAGCATGAAGAGGGTTTAGGACTGGTTCAAAGGCTGCTTTACTGAGGGGACTCTGAGGCTTAAGCAGCCTAAAGGAACTCATGGTAATGATTGCCTCTCATTTGTGGTTTGAATACCAACAAGAGAGCAACCACATTAGCAGGCAAAGGAGTAATGCTTACTTAGAGCCTGTCTGGAGTCTTGAGAGGAGATCTCAGTGATCTATAGGAGGGAACACTGGAAGTGGGATCATAAATGCACTGGGCTGGAATAAAGGACATGCTTTTTGAATACCTGGGATTTAAATGTTAGCTATAAGTCAAATTTTAAATATAGATAAAGTTCTGTAACTAATTTGAGGAAGAACTAACATGAAATAATGAAGATATTGACATACCTTCACTTCTAAAGAGGTCTTAGCTATTTCTGACTCTCTCATTTCTCACTCTCTCAAATTGCTGGTTCTTACAGAGGCTTGACCTCCATCCTCTGATGTCATCTCTCCAGCTGTCCCTTTCATTACAGTTTCTATTTCTCTTCCACTTGTTTTCCAGCTGCAGATGCAGTTAGAGATGCTTGGTTTCTCTCCTCTTATTTTTACACATCTTTTGAACAGCAGTACCACTCATATCATCCTTAATTTCTTCCTCTCCATTACTATAACTGTCTGCTACGGCTGTAAGAATATATTTTTCTTCTCCTGTTTTGATTCTGGGTCCTCTGTGTACCTCTCCTCAGACTACAGATACTGTAGTTATAACACCTCTGGCAGTTCTGTGTCTTCAGACCTCAGTTCAGTCTTTAGCTGTGGCCTACTGATACCCATATGCTTTAAGAGAGGTTCATTTACCTTTTTGTCTAAAGCTTACGGATCTTAAACAAAACTAGGGTCTATTTTGTGTGCATTCATAACCAGAAAAAAGGTGGCACAAACCCTGCCATCATGTCTAATGGTTTGATACCAGCTCTGCAACCTTCAGTATGACTGAATACGTAACTTAACACAGCCTGATTTAAAGAAAATGCTGTTAATAGCCAGTCAGAATGGTTATTTTCATATGTGGATATGAATTTTTAAAGTTAGTGTTTCAACCAGCGCATGTCAACAGTTTAAGCATTATTCTTACGAGTACCTAGACCCGCAGCACACAGTGTAACAGGAGAAGTGAGAGATCCAAGCAGAACTGAAGAACTCAGGACCTGGCAAAAAGGTTACATCTTGATAGGTTTAATATAGATATTTCGATAACCTAAGCTTGAAGCATATACTTAAACCCTACAGAAATTAAGAATGTGTCTATTGAGAGTCCAGCGCAGGGCCACAAAGATGCTGGAGGGAGTGGAGCATCTCCCTTATGAGGAGCGGCTGAGGGAGCTGGGTCTCTTTAGTTTGCAGAAGAGGAGACTGAGGGGTGACCTCATTCATGTTTATAAATTTGTAAAGGGTGAGTGTCAGGAGGAAGGAGCCAGGCTCTGCTCAGTGGTGTCCAATGCCAGGACAAGGGGCAATGGGTGCAAGCTGGAGCATAGGAGGTTCAACCTGAACATGAGGAAAAACTTTTTCACTGTGAGGGTGCCAGAGCATGGCCCAGGCTGCCCAGAGAGGTTGTGGAGTCTCCTTCTCTGCAGACATTCAAAACCCGCCTGGCCGTGTTCCTGTGTGACCTGGTCTGGTGATCCTGCTCTGGCAGGGGTTGGACTGGATGAGCTTTCGAGGTCCCTTCCAACTCCTGATATTCTGTGATTCTGTGAATGTGTCTCAGGGTTTTATGGGTCAGGCATATTCCTGAGAATACATTTTAATGAATTAGTTTTGGTTGTGAGATTCAGGAAGCTAATGATATAGAAGAAAGATCAAGGTTGCTCCTATATGCATCAGAATGTACTGATGGGATGTTAAAAATTGATTTAGTCAATATAGACAATATAGAACAAGTATTTGTTGCCTGGTAAGTGGCAGGTGACGTAATTCTGCTAACCATCATGGAAATAACTTTCATTCATTTCCAAGCAAGACTTCTGTGGCTCAGCATTTGTATGAAGCATACTGGCTTAACCGCAGAGTTATCGTGAGAAGATTCTACTCCTGTTGAACTCAGCAGAGCTGCAGCTATTATCTACAGGTCAGAATTTGGCTCTGGACTTTCATTTATACTGTGTCATCCCTGCAATAATGCTCAGAGACCTGATCCTCTTGCTATGAGAAATAATTTTTATTCAACCATGGGCATTTTTGCTCCACCCATTCTGTGCATTTTCCAAGCCATAAACTCCTTCTTCTCAAACAGATGATTTGATTTTTGTTCGTTTTATTTTTAAGTGATTTCCTGGGGATGAGAGGCAGCGGGGACGGGCGATTTCTGTGCGTGCAGAACAACTCTTCAACTGAATCTTCATTATAGTAATATCAAGTGGCTGCTTTAAACTGCTGACCACCCATCTGAGTCATTATGCTAAATGCTCTTTGCTTCTGGGCACCTTCCTCTCTGTGTGTGCCACAGTGATGTGAGAAGAAACGCAGAGGTTTCTGCGGGATCTTGACGTCTCAGCCAAAGCACCAAAGGGCATGGATTGTGTGGGTTGGTAAGTTAGTCTCTTTGCATAGACTTGAATTCACCTGATGGGTCTGCTGGTACAGTGCAGTCACAAAAATCTGTAGATCAGAAAACCAGGGTAGAACTGGGATACATTTTAATTGGTCGTTTGTACGTGTGTACTTATACTTTAGAAATTATGCCTTTGAAAAAGCAGTGCACAGGTCATATGGACAGTACTTTGACTCCCAAAACATACTGCAGTATAACACATACCCAGCAAAATATACTTGATGCTATCTATATAGTTTCAGTTGCTGGGGAGGATGTGTGGCTGCCTCATGAAAAGCAAACTTTGGAGGTGGCAGAGATCACACTGTTTTATCAGAGGGGCTGTTGTTCTTCAGCCATCCTAAGGCAGCATGTTTTTGTCCTCTCTGCATAGGAACCTCTCTTTAATTCCTTTTCACTGTTACACATATCCTGATAATTCTGGCACTTGCTGTGGGATGTCTACTGGCCATCTGCTATGAGACACGAGCAGGTATATGCATACAATGCTTTCATCATTGCTGTGCTTTTTTGGTTTTTGTTAGGTAGAAAATCCGAAAGGACACCACAGGTACAGACTCATCAACTTCTGAACACATTAGGCAACAATATTAGTGGATTCCCAGCACTTCCAGGTAATTAGCTCCACAGAATAGATTAGTTGAAAAGTATATTTATCTTCAAATGATAACTAGAAACCCTAAGGGAAAAGAGGCTTTGTGGCAGCTGTTTTTCTCCCCTTGACTGCTCTGTTTTCACTTTGTACTCTAACTCTCTCTTGCCCTCAATTAACCAGTTCTTGATACCTGCCCAGCTTTGCAGAATCAACCACTTAATCATAGACAAAGGCCAAACTTTCTTCTTTCCGGAACAGTTTAACCTCTGAACCTTATGCTCTGTGTGTCTTTCTCTTCCCATGCTTTTACATTTCCCCAGTCTTGCAGTCAAACTTGCATCTGCAAGTCCACTGCATTTCTTTTCTTTATTATTCCCTATGATGATGAATTAGAACATGTGGAAAATGAGGCCAGGTTTCTGGTTGCACGTTAGGACTCCTAGGCTGCAGCATTACAAACTATTTGTGACTTCAGAAAACTTGGAGCTGTTGGTGAGAAGACCACACAGACCAGGTCTGAAGCAGGATGAGACCGCTTTTTGCCTTGATTTTGGAGAGCAAGATGCCAGGCAAGTTGAAAGGGCTTTGTTACAGTATTCCTGTCTCCAGGAGAAGCAAGAAAAATCTGCTCCCTGTCTCACCCTGCACTCTGGTTGTAGTCTGATGGCACTAATTTCCATGGGTTTTCTTTTCATTCTGCTTCCATTACAAGTTGAACAAATGATGCACTTAATTGGTGGATTGTTTCATCCTTTTCTGCTAGCCTTACTCTTTTCTTGTGCAAATAACAGATCAGACTTTCCAAGTAGTTCTTAATGTCACAACAGTGTCATAAATACTGAGAGTCACTAATGGTGACCAGAAGCCATTTTTCCTTCTGGGGCTCCATGCAGCAGTCCCATCTCAGCTAAGACTCCTGGTGTTGTGAAAAACTATGCTCTTCTAAAGTTTCATTGCCATTCACTTACCTGCAGTGAATCTTCTTTTATTTGTCACTTTCCCTCCTCATGTACTAACCTCAGACTAAGCCCTTCTTCCATTCTGTTGTATCCCAGGGCTCTGTTTCTGCATGGTGTTAAGTAGCTTGGGAGGTCTCTGCTGTGGATGTTTTCAGCCGGAGCTGGTTGACAGCTGAGTAGCTGGAGGTTGCATAACTCAGAGTCTGGCCCAATATATCTTTTCACAGGAAAACTAAACAAAGCAGATGCCAAAAACAGGTAGCTGGTTTTTATCTGCAGAGCTTGCCATTGTCTACAGCTACGCTTTATGTTATTGCAGCACTTTCTGTTTCAGTGGAGTCCTGAGCTTGAGCTGCTGAAGGAGTGGTGCCTTACACTCCTGTGAGATGTCAGCCCAGCACTTTGGAGACCTCAAAGCTTTTACCTCTCAGATAGCTTCTGCCTTTTTACTGATCCTGAAACATGCTGAGATGGGTCTTTCATCCAGAATCATGTTGCAGCCAGAATCATGTGGGTTTGTGGGCAGTATCCACAGTGTTAAGGACTGTTTTTCTCACGATCTTCTAACATTTTGGTAAAGCTCTTGCAATAAAGAGCCAGCAAAGCGTCAGCTTGGTGGAAGTAAACTATAATTAGCACTTCCTTTTCCTTCTTTTTTATACTGATGTGAGGCTGTGTGCTTTCCTCTCCCTTAGTTGCTTTGGAGTGTTGAAAGCTGAAGTGTACTTTGCTGAAATGAGAACAGTAGTCTTGGTGCTGATGTATTCATCAAAGCAGAGCAATGACGAGCTTTCCCCTTCCAGTTCTCCTGTTGTATATGAATTTCAGACACAGGGCTCAATAAAGCTCTTATTTACATACATTGTTCATAGAGCTTGCTATTTGATTTAGGGATCTCCCAGTCATCTCATCTGCAATACAGGCTCTACTTTGCAGAATTTAGCACTATAGCCAGAAGGCAACTTACCTCCAGAAAGAGTTTGCTTTTGACCCTGAATGTTCTTGCAGTTGTTAAATGCTTGTGCAGGTTTCCTGAGGAGCTGGAAGAGCCAGTTTTGCAGTATGACTCTGCCCCTAAATGTGTCTGTAGAATCCAATGGTATTTTAGGTTTTCCTGTTTGTTTGGGTTTTTTTCTCTCCATGGCTTGTAGATCAGATATGTTCAAGCTTGCAAGTGAGAAAAAGGATTTTCTAATTTCTGGTTTCAGAAACTCACTTAGTAAATATATGTGAATGTAAAGCCTCTGCAGCTGAAGGTTAGTTGCTTTGCTCTACTGATGATACAGGAACCAAAGTAGCTATTACTCCTTCTGTCACGGCTGCGCTTACTCTGCAAGGATGAGAGAGGCGTTAAAACCTTGTTTGTGTCATTTGGCTATGCAGAATTTTCTAGGAATACACAACAGGGAGCAAGAGGAGGGTTTTTTGAGAGCTGTGCCAACCACGCTGTCAAAACACTTACGCAATACCAGCACAGCACTGCTGCTGGGAATACAGCCTTACTAGTTACCCCCGCCCTATGCAAGGCAAGCTGAACCAGTGAAAGTGGTGCTTTTGTGCAGTCGCTGCGTTGCTGGTAGAGGTTTCTGTGGTCACGGCTTTTTGTAGTCACGTGTTGTCAAGCCACTGTCTGATACAGTCATGTCGGCTGCGCCCTGAACTGCAGCCACTTTTCTGACTGTATGTAAGCTCACCTATTACAGAAAGGCACTACCTACCCCCTTGGAGCAGGAGACAGAGCTTTCCTGATTGTCCTGAGAATACCAGAATCATTTGATTTGGGGAAAGGACATTCAAAATAAGATACTGCATGATAATCAGAAAATTTGGTCCTGCAATGCAGCATTATGGAAAGGAAAAAAAAACAACAATGGAGAGAGAGAGAGAAAACAGAGCAGTTTGTCTTCCTGCACCATATAGGGGAATTCAGAGCAAGAGAAATGTGTATTTGGGTCAGCTGAGTCCTAAAGGAGAATTTTCATGCAGTCTTTTCAACTCCTTTTCATATACGGTTGTTGATGATGCCAAATCTTAAAAAAGCTAATATTAATAGGGAATAATCCTGTAATTGTAAACTGCCTGTTCTGTTTCTGTTGCTATAATTTCAAAAAGAAAGCAGCAGAGCAGCTAGAGTATGTCTACATGATGCAATACAGGGTCATGCAGAGACACCTAAGTTAGCTCTGACTGTGCTGGTCTGGGGACAGAAACATGAGAGCCAGAGCAGGGCAGCACTCAGCTTGGGCTCATTAGGCAGCTCGTTTGGAGATAGCCAAGACATCTCTGCCCAGCATGGAAATTTCTTCGTTCTCCTCCAGATGAGCTTAGGCTCTATCTAGGACTGATCCACAGCTCACTGAATTCTGAGGAAGTCTTTCCACTGATTGCAGTGGATTTTGGACCAGACCTGGACATCATTTTCAGAAAGGTGTTCCTCGGTAGGGTTGTGCTCGTGTCTGGTGTGCAGGGTACCTCTTCTGCGTGGTGTTCTGCAGGGTCAGAAGGAGCTGGGGGCAGTGGGAATGGCCACATACAGAGCAGTATCAAATACCACATTAGTAAGAAAGATGCGTAGCGTGAAACAACCTTCTGGCACATTCTCTGTGTGAAATGAGACTGAAGTCAAATGCTCGTTCCTTCAAATGTCTTCATGCAACTCCCGTTGCTCCTGCTTTACTCCAGTAGCTTCTGCTGTGCTGCTTTTGCTTCTCTTTGTCGCAGGTGTTTCACACTTGCCCAGGGTCCTCTCCACACTACTGCTACCAGGGTCACTTCAGCTTGGATTAGTTTGTTCTCTTCCAGATGTGGTTTCAGTATTTTTAATGTAAATGACGAGATCCAGAGAGAGCAAAGGCTTCTCCACATCTCCTCTTTGTAATGACCACTTTTTACAGCAAGCCTGAAACAGCCTCCACCAAAACCCTTTATCACGAATATGAGCATCTAAAAGAAACAAACCATTTTTTTTACAGGAGGAGGATCAAAACTTTGTTTTCTTTTGTGTGGGTATTGAAGAATAAATCGGTGGTTGCACAACACTGAATTTTCTAAGACTTTTGTACTGTGCATCAGTTAAGCAGTCCAGTCTGCGTGTGTGTGTAAAGAAAGACAAATTTTTTTCCTCCTTTGAAGACTACGGGATAGGAAAGGAAGTTTGAGAAAATCTCTGTGATGTCCAGGTCATGCGAGGAAAGAGACTGAAGAGGTGCTGTAGTGTTTTAATGTGCCAGCTACAAATTGGCCCAGATCAATTTTATTTGTTTACAGAAAATACATGATAGTGTTGCATCAAGAGTACTTGTGCTCTTGCTCCTCGGAAACTGCTGTAGTCAGTTTGAGCTTGTAGTATAGGCTGGAGTTGTAACCTCTTCCTGAGGGTCCCCCATATTTGCCGCTGCAGGAATGTTGAATCACCTGGATACAAAGCAGGCTATGCTGTGTCTTTTGCCAGCTGATTTATTCCTCATCTTTATTAACACAGCGTCTGAGGGGCCACACCATGCTTTGCCAAGGAGCCTAACACTAAGTGAACATGAAACAGCCGTGAATGAGTCCTGGAGATTGTGACAGTGGAGTTAGGGCAATGCATGTATGGGAACTGCTTGTGATTAGTATCAAGTGCGTCTTTTTTTAGCAGAAAGTTGTCGTCTTCAAAGTTCCCCCCCCAACTTCATCTTGCTCATTAATTTTAATTTTTTTCCAGTCTTCCTGTTAAAAATGAATTCTTAATGAGTTGTTCTGCTATTTAAAATGCCTCAAATTCCCTCTGTAATGATGCCTCTCCATCAAACTGTAAACACATTTTTTGTAAACAAAACCCAAGACCTTGTGGCGTGCAATTTGCATACCTTCTGTGGCATCTTTGGATTTATAGTATTGAAATTTATTTTTAATTTCCTTCTATCTATTTCATTCTGGCTGTGCTGCTGTGTGACCACGTGATGTTGATGTTTAGTTATAATTTCTTTTTTGTTACTTGGCCTCTGTTGAAAAAATGTTCCTAAAAAAGAAGTGTTTGTAATCCCTCTATCTCTGAAGTTTGAATGAAGTTTGGCTGGTTAGTAGTGAATGATTCCTCTTAGCACCTCTGTTTCACTATTGTTTGGAGCTTTGGAAATGTATTCTAGTAATTGTTTTCAGTGTATTTGAAAGCCGCTCCTGCACTTGGACAGAAGTTTTAATCCCATTGACATGGGCAGGAATAAAATAATTAGCCAGTAAATTCAGCTCCAACTGCTATCAGAAGAAGTTTTGCAGTACTTGTCTTTTTCTGTCAGTACACACACAGAAAAATTAGTCTTTCTGTAGTAAGTTTCTGATGTCTTTGGATTAGCCATGATAGCCATGAACCACAGTGCCGAAGCAGAAGGCAAAGCCGGGATGGGAATCCAGCAGCATGCTGCCCCCTTTCCATGCGAGTGGACTTGGTCAAAGGCACGCTGACAGTTCTTCACCTGTGTATGTGTCATGGCACAGCGCCTTACCATGGTGGCCGGCTCTACACCACAGTAGCTGGCAGTAAAAAGAAATCTACTGAAGGTAGGAAGTCGCTCTAGAGAGCCCTGTACTCGCTTTCTTCTTACCTACATGGCATCTGCAGCCGCAAGAAGTGAACAGAGCGTGGTTGACTGTCTTTTATCCCACTGTAGCCCCCAAGGGGAGCAGCCTCAGATGGAAGTATACCTTTCTCCATCAAGTTCGGCCTTGAAAGCCTGACATCTCTACAGAAGTTGTTGAGTCTTACGTTTCAGTCACCCAGTCCAAAAACTGCCTTCTTTGAGGAGGTCTCAGATTGGGGGTTCAGATCCAGTAGTCACTTTTAAAGATGCTCTGCTGCAACACAGAATTGCAGTGTTGCTCCTGAAATAGGTCATTTGTCCTCGGATGTTCAAGGCTAACTAATCTGAGAAATATCAAAGTATCTCAAAGCTGAGTACTTAAATAAGTGGCATTAAAAGTTAACGAGCAGTTGAGTGAGCGTGTTTCAAGCTTCTAACCTACGTTCTTTGTGGTCTTTGCCTCACTGCTTGCAGAGTGTCCACAGAAATTTTACCTGTGTTTATTTCGAGGAGCCTTAGGAATGAAAATCTCTTTTCTGAAAATCCTGGGCTTTGAGCTCTTGAGCTAGAAACTCTGTGGCAAGTGAAAGTATTACACACTTTGCATGGGAAGGAGCCAGTGTCCAAACCATTTTGGTTCTGTTTATCGTTAACTATCTTTTCTTGACTTTATGACCAGCAGACAGGAGGTATTTTGCCTCTTGGCACCAAAGGTAAACCAAGACTATAAGGGGAGAGAGGAACTGTCCACGTTGTTAAAAAATAATTGTACATCGACAAAACTGGATAGAAATGGAGAGGATTCCTAACGGAAGCCAAACAATTATTCATGCAGCTGAGGAGGATGTAATTTCCAATCTGAAGCACTTTACAGGCCTTCATTTGCCTTTTGCTGTGTACTGGCTGGAATCTCATTTTCAGGAGTTATTCTGCTTCTATCAGCACAACTGTAACCTGCACCCACTGCTGTGGTAGCCTCTAAATCACTGCTCCAAGTTGCTGTGTGCCGTCTGAGTGCACTACCAGGACCTTTCCTGCCAGCACCGAGCTTCTGGGAAATGCATTTCTGCTTTCCCTTGGTGAGACTGTCCTCTCTGGTTTCCATCTTTGTTCCAGAGATCTACTGCCTAAAATTGGAGGGCACTGCACTACAGAATCTCCTTCTTGCTTGCCAATCAGTGCAATACAAACGATATATTGCTTTTGTTACCCTCTGTAGTAATTAAGTAGGGTAGATATACTCGGGGCTTTAAGTTGTGCTGATGACAGAAGAACTGTGAAATGGGAAATGCCTTTTTAGTA